>NC_133647.1:47685717-47847565 GCF_009905375.1 Apium graveolens | reverse complement strand
CATAAACATCCAATTTGACATCCTTTAACCATCTCTTAGTACCACTTTCATACGAGTCAATTTTGGTCCACATTTTGGCTCTAATCTACCATGTAAGTCACTTTAAACCATATTAGAGTAATTTTGCACCTTATAAGACTCACCTTCAACCATATATTGGTACAATTAACTTGTTAACATCATAAAACATCAATTTGACATCATTTAAGCATCTCTTGGTACCACTTTATACTAGTCAATTTTGGTCCATATTTTGGCTCTAATCAACCATGTAAGTCACTTTTAAACCATATTAGAGTAATGTGCACCTTACAAGACTCCCTTGCCACCATATATTGGAAGAAATAAGATGTTAACATCATAAAACATCCAATTTGACATCCTTTAACCCATCTCTTGGTACCACTTTAATACAAGTCAATTTTGGTCCCATATTTTGGCTCTAATCAAACCATAAGCACTTTCATCCATATTTGAGTAATTTTGCACCCTTATAAGACTAACTTTCAACCATTTATTGGTACAATTAACATGATAACATCATAAACATCCAATTTGACATCCTTTAGCCACCTCTTGGTACCACTTTCATACGAGTCAATTTTGGTCACATTTTGGCTCTAATCAACCATGTAGGTCATTTAACACCATATTAGAGTGATATTGCCCCTTATAAGACTCACTTTCAACCATACATTGGTACAATTAACATGTTAACATCATAAACATCCAATTTGACATCCTTTAACCACCTCTTGGTACCACTTACATACGAGTCAATATTGGTTCATATTTTGGCTCTAATCAACCATGCAAATCCACTTTAAACCATATTAGAGTAACTTGCCACCATATATTGGTAGAATTAACATGTTAACATCATAAACATCCAATTTGACATCCTTTAACCATCTCTTGGTACCACTTTTCATATGAGTCAATTTTGGTCCACATTTTGGCTCTAATCTACCGCGTAAGTCACTTTAAAACCATATTAAAGTAGTTTTGCACCTTATAAGACTCACTTTCAACCATATATTGGTACAATTAACATGTTAACATCATAAACATCCAATTTGACATCCTTTAACCACCTCTTGGTACCACTTTCATACGAGTCAATTTTGGTCCACATTTTGGCTCTAATCTACCGTGTAAGTCACTTTTAAACCATATTAGAGTAATTTTGAACCTTATAAGACTCACTTTCAACCATATATTGGTACAATTAACATGTTAACATCATAAAATTCAATTTGACATCCTTTAGCCACCTCTTGGTACCACTTTTATACGAGTCAATTTTGGTCCACATTTTGGCTCTAATCAACCATGTAAGTCACTTTACACCATATTAGAGTGATTTTGCACCCTATAAGAGTCACTTTCAACCTATATACTGGTACAATTAACATGTTAACATCATAAACTTCCAATTTGACATCCTTTAACCACCTCTTGGTACCACTTACATACGAGTCAATATAGGTCCATATTTTGGCTCTAATCAACCATGTAGGTCACTTTAAACTATATTAGGGTAATTTTGCACCTTATAAGACTAACTTGCCACCATATATTGGTAGAATTAATATGTTAACATCATAAACATCCAATTTGATATCCTTTACTATCTCTTGGTACCACTTTCATACGAGTCAATTTTGGTCCATATTTTGGCTCTAATCTACCATGTAAGTCACTTTAAACCATATTAGAGTAATTTTGCACCTTATAAGACTCACTTTCAACAATGTATTGGTACAAATAACATTTTAACATCATAAACATCCAATTTGACATCCTTTAAGCATCTCTTGGTACCACTTTCATAAGAGTCAATTTTGGTCCATATTTTGGCTCTAATCAACCATGTAAGTCACTTTAAACCATATTAGAGTAATTGTGCACCTTACAAGACTCACTTGCCACCATATATTGGAAGAAATAAGATGTTAACATCATAAACATCCAATTTGACATCCTTTAACCATCTCTTGGTACCACTTTAATACAAGTCAATTTTGGTCCATATTTTGGCTCTAATCAACCACAAAGTCACTTTAATCCATATTTGAGTAATTTTGCACCTTATAAGACTAACTTTCAACCATATATTGGTACAATTAACATGATAACATCATAAACATCCAATTTGACATCCTTTAGCCACCTCTTGGTACCACTTTCATACGTGTCAATTTTGGTCCACATTTTGGCTCTAATCAACCATGTAGGTAATTTAACACCATATTAGAGTGATTTTGCACCTTATAAGACTCACTTTCAACCATACATTGGTACAATTAACATGTTAACATCATAAACATCCAATTTGACATCCTTTAACCACCTCTTGGTACCACTTACATACGAGTCAATATTGGTTCATATTTTGGCTCTAATCAACCATGCAAATCACTTTAAACCATATTAGAGTAACTTGCCACCATATATTGGTAGAATTAACATGTTAACATCATAAACATCCAATTTGACATCCTTTAACCATCTCTTGGTAGCACTTTCATATGAGTCAATTTTGGTCCACATTTTGGCTCTAATCTACCGCGTAAGTCACTTTAAACCATATTAAAGTAGTTTTGCACCTTATAAGACTCACTTTCAACCATATATTGGTACAATTAACATGTTAACATCATAAACATCCAATTTGACATCCTTTAACCACCTCTTGGTACCACTTTCATACGAGTCAATTTTGGTCCACATTTTGGCTCTAATCTACCGTGTAAGTCACTTTAAACCATATTAGAGTAATTTTGAACCTTATAAGACTCACTTTCAACCATATATTAGTACAATTAACATGTTAACATCATAAAAATTCAATTTGACATCCTTTAGCCACCTCTTGGTACCACTTTCATACGAGTCAATTTTGGTCCACATTTTGGCTCTAATCAACCATGTAAGTCACTTTACACCATATTAGAGTGATTTTGCACCCTATAAGAGTCACTTTCAACTATATACTGGTACAATTAACATGTTAACATCATAAACTTCCAATTTGACATCCTTTAACCACCTCTTGGTACCACTTACATACGAGTCAATATAGGTCCATATTTTGGCTCTAATCAACCATGTAGGTCACTTTAAACTATATTAGGGTAATTTTGCACCTTATAAGACTAACTTGCCACCATATATTGGTAGAATTAATATGTTAACATCATAAACATCCAATTTGACATCCTTTACCATCTCTTGGTACCACTTTCATACGAGTCAATTTTGGTCCATATTTTGGCTCTAATCTACCATGTAAGTCACTTTAAACCATATTAGAGTAATTTTGCACCTTATAAGACTCACTTTCAACAATGTATTGGTACAATTAACATTTTAACATCATAAACATCCAATTTGACATCCTTTAAGCATCTCTTGGTACCACTTTCATAAGAGTCAATTTTGGTCCATATTTTGGCTCTAATCAACCATGTAAGTCACTTTAAACCATATTAGAGTAATTGTGCACCTTATAAGACTCACTTTCCAACATATATTGGAAGAAATAAGATGTTAACATTATAAACATCCAATTTGACATCCTTTAACCATCTCTTGTTACCACTTTCATACGAGTCAATTTTGGTCCATATTTTGGCTCTAATCAACCACAAAAGTCACTTTAATCCATATTAGAGTAATTTTGCACCTTATAAGACTAACTTTCAACCATATATTGGTACAATTAACATGATAACATCATAAACATCCAATTTGACATCCTTTAACCACCTCTTGGTACCACTTTCATACGAGTTAATTTTGGTCCACATTTTGGCTCTAATCAACCAGGTAGGTCATTTGACACCATATTAGAGTGATTTTGCACCTTATAAGACTCACTTTCAACCATATATTGGTGCAATTAACATGTTAACATCATAAACATCAAATTTGATATCCTTTAACCACTTCTTGGTTCCACTTACATACGAGTCAATATTGGTTCATATTTTGGCTCTAATCAACCATGTAAATCACTTTAAACCATATTAGAGTAACTTACCACCATATATTGGTAGAATTAACATGGTAACATCATAAACATCTAATTTGACATCCTTTAACCATCTCTTGGTACCACTTTCATACGAGGCAATTTTGGTCCACATTTTGGCTCTAATCTACCGTGTAAGTCACTTTAAACCATATTAGAGTAATTTTGCACCTTATAAGACTCACTTTCAACCATATATTGGTACAATTAACATGTTAACATCATAAACATCCAATTTGACATCCTTTACCCACCTCTTGGTACCACTTTCATACGAGTTAATTTTTGTCCACATTTTGGCTATAATCAACCATGTAAGTCACTTTACACCATATTAGAGTGATTTTGTACCCTATAAGAGTCACTTTCAACCATATACTGGTACATTTAACATTTTAACATCATAACCATCCAATTTGACATCCTTTAACCACCTCTTGGTACCAGTTTCATACGAGTCAATTTTAGTCCATATTTTGGCTCTAAACAACCATGTAAGTCACTTTACACCATATTAGAGTGATTTTGCACCCTATAAGAGTCACTTTCAACCATATACTGGTACATTTAACATTTTAACATCATAAACATCCACTTTGGAATCCTTTTACCACCTATTGGTACCACTTTCATACAAGTCAATTTTGGTCCACATTTTGGCTCTCTTCAACCATTTAAGTCACTTTACACCATATCAGAGTGATTTTACACCCTATAAGAGTCACTTTCAACCATATACTGGTACAATTAACATTTTAACATCATAAACATCCATTTTGACATCCTTTTACCGCCTATTGGTACACCTTTCATACGAATCAATTTTGGTCCAAATTTTGGCTCTTATCAACCATACAAATCACTTTAAACCATATTAGAGTAACTTGCCACCATATATTGGTAGAATTAACATGTTAACATCATAAACATCCAATTTGACATCCTTTAACCATCTCTTACCACCACTTTCATACGAGTAAATTTTTGTCCATATTTTGGCTCTAATCTACCGTGTAAGTCACTTTAAACCATATTAGAGTAATTTTGTACCTTATAAGACTCACTTTCAACCATATATTGGTACAATTAAAATGTTAGCATCATAAAAATTCAATTTGACATCCTTTAGCCACCACTTGGTACCACTTTCATACCAGGTAATTTTGGTCCACATTTTAGCTCTAATCAACCATGTAAGTCACTTTACACCAGATTAGAGTGATTTTACACCCTATAAGAGTCACTTTCAACCATATTATGGTACAATTAACATGTTAACATCAAAAACATCCAATTTGACATCCTTTAACCACCTTTAATTACCACTTTCATACGAGTCAATATTGGTCCATATTTTGGCTCAAAAAAACCATGTAAGTCACTTTAAACCATATTAGAATGATTTTGCACCCTATAAGAGTCATTTTGAACCATATACTGGTACATTTAACATTTTAACATCATAACCATCCAATTTGACATCCTTTAATCACCTCTTGGTACCACTTTCATATGAGTCAATTTTGGTCCACATTTGGGCTCTAATCAACCATGTGAGTAACTTTACACCACATTAGAGTGATTTTGTAACCTATAAGAGTCACTTTCAACCATATTTTGGTACAATTAACATGTTAACATCACAAACATCCAATTTGACATCCTTTAACCACCTCTTAGTACCACTTTCATACGAGTTAATTTTGGTCCATATTTTGGCTGTAATCAACCATGTAAGTCACTTTACACCATATTAGAGTGATTTTGCATTTTATAAGACTCACTTTCAACCATATATTGGTACAATTTACATGGTAACATCATAAACATCCAATTTGACATCCTTTAGCCACCTCTTGGTACCACTTTCATACGAGTCAATTTTGGTCCACATTTTAGCTCTACTCAACCATGTAAGTCACTTTAGACCATATTAGAGTGATTTTGCACCCTATAAGAATCACTTTGAAAAATATTTTGTACAGTTAACATGTTACCATCATAAACATCCAATTTGACATCCTCACCACTTTCATACGAGTCAATTTTGGTCCACATTTTGGCTCTGGTCAACCATGTAAGTTTTAAACCATATTAGAGTAATTTTGCACCTTATAAAACTAACTTGCCACCATATATTGGTAGAATTAACATGTTAACATCATAAACAACCAATTTGACATCCTTTAACCATCTCTTGGTACCACTTTCATACGAGTCAATTTTTGTCCACATTTTGGCTCTAATTTACCGTGTAAGTCATTTTAAACCATATTAGAGTAATTTTGCACCGTATAAGACTCACTTTCAACCATATTTTGGTACAATTAACATGTTAACATCATAAACATCCAATTTGACATCCTTTTACCATCTCTTGGTACCACTTTCATACGAGTCAATTTTGGTCAATATTTTGGCTCTAATCAACCACGTAAGTCACTTTAAACAATATTAGAGTAATTTTGCACCTTATAAGACTCACTTTCAACCATATATTGGTACAATTAACATGTTAACATCATAAAAATTCAATTTGACATCCTTTAGCCACAACTTGGTACCACTTTCATACCAGTCAATTTTGGTCCACATTTTAGCTCTAATCAACCATGTAAGTCACTTTACACCATATTAGAGTGATTTTGCACCCTATAAGAGTCACTTTCAACCATATTGTGGTACAATTAACATGTTAACATCAAAAACATCCAATTTGACATCCTTTAACCACCTCTTAGTACCACTTTCATACGAGTCAATATTGGTCCATATTTTGGCTCTAAACAACCATGTAAGTCACTTTAAACCATATTAGAGTAATTTTGCACCTTATAAGACTAACTTTCCACCATATATTGGTATAATTAATATGTTAACATCATAAACATCCAATTTGACATCCTTTAACCATCTCTTAGTACCACTTTCATACGAGTCAATTTTGGTCCATATTTTGGCTCTAGTTTACCATTTAAGGCACTTTAAACCATATTAGAGTAAGTTTGCACCTTATAAGACTCACCTTCAACCATATATTGGTACAATTAACTTGTTAACATCATAAACATCCAATTTGATATCCTTTAAGCATCTCTTGGTACCACTTTCATACGAGTCAATTTTGGTCCACATTTTGGCTTTAATCAACCATGTAAGTCATTTTAAACCATATTAGAGTAATTGTGCACCTTACAAGACTCACTTGACCCCATATATTGGTAGAAATAAGATGTTAACATCATAAACATCCAATTTGACATCCTTTAACCATCTCTTGGTACCACTTTCATACGAGTCAATTTTGGTCCATATTTTGGCTCTAATCAACCACAAAAGTCACTTTAATCCATATTAGAGTAATTTTGAACCTTATAAGACTAACTTTCAACCATATATTGGTACATTTAACATGATGACATCATAAACATCCAATTTGACATCCTTTAGCCACCTCTTGGTACCACTTTCATACGAGTCAATTTTGGTCCACATTTTGGCTCTAATCAACCATGTAGGTCATTTAACACCATATTAGAGTGATTTTGCACCTTATAAGACTCACTTTCAACCATATATTGGTACAATTAACATGTTAACATCATAAACATCCAATTTGACATCATTTAACCACCTCTTGGTACCACTTACATACGAGTCAATATTGGTTCATATTTTGGCTCTAATCAACCATGCAAATCACTTTAAACCATATTAGAGTAACTTGCCACCATATATTGGTAGAATTAACATGTTAACATCATAAACATCCAATTTGACATCCTTTAACCATCTCTTGGTACCACTTTCATACGAGTCAATTTTGGTCCACATTTTGGCTCTAATCTACCGTGTAAGTCACTTTAAACCATATTAGAGTAATTTTGCACCTTATAAGACTCACTTTCAACCATATATTGGTACAATTAACATGTTAACATCATAAACATCCAATTTGACATCCTTTAACCACCTCTTGGTACCACTTTCATACGAGTTAATTTTTGTCCACATTTTGGCTCTAATCAACAATGTAAGTCACTTTACACCATATTAGAGTGATTCTGTACCCTATAAGAGTCACTTTCAACCATATATTGGTACATTTAACATTTTAACATCATAACCATCCAATTTGACATCCTTTAACCACCTCTTGGTACCACTTTCATACGAGTCAATTTTGGTCCACATTTTGGCTCTAATCAACCATGTAAGTCACTTTACACCATATTAGAGTGATTTTGCACCCTATAAGAGTCACTTTCAACAATATTTTGGTATAATTAACATGTTAACATCACAAACATCCAATTTGACATCCTTTAACCACCTCTTAGTACAAATTTCATATGAGTCAATTTTGGTTCATATTTTGGCTCTAATCAACCATGTAAGTCACTTTACACCAAATTGGAGTGATTTTGCACCCTATAAGAGTCACTTTCAACCATATACTGGTACAGTTAACATTTAACATCATCAACATCCACTTTGGAATCCTTTTACCACCTATTGGTACCACTTTCATACAAGTCAATTTTGGTCCACATTTTGGCTCTCTTCAACCATTTAAGTCACTTTACTCCATATCAGAGTGATTTTACACCCTATAAGAGTCACTTTCAACCATATACTGATACAATTAACATTTTAACATCATAAACATCCACTTTGGCATCCTTTTACCGCCTATTGGTACAACTTTCATACGAATCAATTTTGGTCCAAATTTTGGCTCTTATCAACCATACAAATCACTTTAAACCATATTAGAGTAACTTGCCACCATATATTGGTAGAATTAACATGTTAACATCATAAAGATCCAATTTGACATCGTTTAACCATCTCTTGCCACCACTTTCATACGAGTCAATTTTTGTCCATATGTTGGCTCTAATCCACCGTGTAAGTCACTTTAAACCATATTAGAGTAATTTTGCACCTTATAAGACTCACTTTCAACCATATATTGGTACAATTAACATGTTAACATCATAAACATCCAATTTGACATCCATTAACCACCTCTTGGTATCACTTTCATACGAGTTAATTATGCTCCATATTTTGGCTCTAATCAACCATGTAAGTCACTTTACACCATATAAGAATGATTTTGCACCATATAAGAGTCATTTTGAACCATATACTGGTACATTTAACATTTTAATATCATAACCATCCAATTTGACATCCTTCAACCACCTCTTGGTACAAGTTTCATATGAGTCAATTTTGGTCCACATTATGGGTCTAATCAACCATGTAAGTCACTTTACACCATATTAGAGTGATTTTGCACCCTATAAGAGTCACTTTCAACCATATTTTGGTACAATTAACATGTTAACATCACAAGCATCCAATTTAACATCCTTTAACCACCTCTTAGTACCACTTTCATACGAGTCAATTTTGGTCCACATTTTGGCTCTAATCAACCATGTAAGTCACTTTACACCATATTAGAGTGATTTCGCACCTTATAAGACTCACTTTCAACCATATATTGGTACAATTTACATGGTAACGTCATAAACATCCAATTTGACATCCTTTAAGCATCCCTTGGTACCACTTTCATATGAGTCCATTTTAGTCCACATTTTGGCTCTAATAAACCATGTAAGTTAGTTTACACCATATTAGAGTGATTTTGCACCCTATAAGACTCACTTTCAACCATATATTGGTACAATTAACAGGTTAACATCATAAACATCCAATTTGACATCCTATAACCACCTCTTGGTACCAGTTTCATACGAGTTAATTTTGGTCCACATTTTGGCTCTAATCAACCATGTAAGTCACTTTACACCATATTAGAATGATTTTGCACCCTATAAGAGTCATTTTGAACCATATACTGGTACATTTAACATTTTAACATCATAACCATCCAATTTGACATCCTTTAATCACCTCTTGGTACCACTTTTATATGAGTCAATTTTGGTCCATATTTTGGCTCGAATCAACCATGTAAGTAACTTTACACCACATTAGAGTGATTTTGTACCCTATAACAGTCACTTTCAACCATATATTGGTAGAATTAACATGTTAACATCACAAACATCCAATTTGACATCCTTTAACCACCTCTTAGTACCACTTTCATAGGAGTTAATTTTGGTCCACATTTTGGCTGTAATCAACCATGTAAGTCACTTTGCACCATATTAGAGTTATTTTGCACCTTATAAGACTCACTTTAAACCATATATTGGTACAATTTACATGGTAACATCATAAACATCCAATTTGACTTCCTTTAGCCACCTCTTGGTACCACTTTCATACGAGTCAATTTTGGTCAACATTTTGGCTCTAATCAACCACGTAAGTCACTTTAGACCATATTAGAGTGATTTTGCACCTTATAAGAATCACTTTGAACAATTTTTGGTACGGTTAACATGTTAACATCATAAACATCCAATTTGACATCCTTTAACCACATCTTGGTACCACTTTCATACCAGTCAATTTTGGTCCACATTTTAGCTCTAATTAACCATGTAAGTCACTTTACACCATATTAGAGTGATTTTGCACCCTATAAGAGTCACTTTCAACCATATTGTGGTACAATTAACATGTTAACATAAAAAACATCCAATTTGACATCCTTTAACCACCTCTTAGTACCACTTTCATACGAGTCAATATTGGTCCATATTTTGGCTCTAAACAACCATGTAAGTCACTTTAAACCATATTAGAGTAATTTTGCACCTTATAAGACTAACTTTCCACCATATATTGGTAGAATTAATATGTTAACATCATAAACATCCAATTTGACATCCTTTAACCATCTCTTAGTACCACTTTCATACGAGTCAATTTTGGTCCACATTTTGGCTCTAATTTACCGTGTAAGTCATTTTAAACCATATTAGAGTATTTTTGCACCGTATAAGACTCACTTTCAACCATATTTTGGTACAATTAACATCTTAACATCATAAACATCCAATTTGACATCCTTTAACCATATCTTGGTACCACTTTCATACGAGTCAATTTTGGTCCATATTTTGGCTCTAATCAACCACGTAAGTCACTTTAAACCATATTAGAGTAAATTTGCACCTTATAAGACTCACTTTCGACCATATATTGGTACAATTAACATGTTAACATCATAAAAATTCAATTTGACATCCTTTAGCCACCACTTGGTACCACTTTCATACGAGTAAATTTTGGTCCACATTTTAGCTCTAATCAACCATGTAAGTCACTTTACACCATATTAGAGTGATTTTGCACCTTATAAGAGTCACTTTCTACCATATTGTGGTACAATTAACATGTTAACATAAAAAACATCCAATTTGACATCCTTTAACCACCTCTTAGTACCACTTTCATACGAGTCAATATTGGTCCATATTTTGGCTCTAAACAACCATGTAAGTCACTTTAAACCATATTAGAGTAATTTTGCACCTTATAAGACTAACTTTCCACCATATATTGGTAGAATTAATATGTTAACATCATAAACATCCAATTTGACATCCTTTAACCATCTCTTAGTACCACTTTCATACGAGTCAATTTTGGTCCACATTTTGGCTCTAATCTACAATGTAAGTCACTTTAAACCATATTAGAGTAATTTTGCACCTTATAAGACTCACCTTCAACTATATATTGGTACAATTAACTTGTTAACATCATAAACATCCAATTTGACATCCTTTAAGCATCTCTTGGTACCACTTTCATACGAGTCAATTTTGGTCCACATTTTGGCTCTAATCAACCATGTAAGTCACTTTAAACCATATTAGAGTAATTGTGCACCTTACAAGACTCACTTGCCACCATATATTGGTAGAAATAAGATGTTAACATCATAAACATCCAATTTGACATCCTTGAACCATCTTTTGGTACCACTTTCATACGAGTCAATTTTGATCCATATTTTGGCTCTAATCAACCACAAAAGTCACTTTAATCCATATTAGAGTAATTTTGCACCTTATAAGACTAACTTTCAACCATATATTGGTACAATTAACATGACAACATCATAAACATCCAATTTGACATCCTTTAGCAACCTCTTGGTACCACTTTCATACGAGTCAATTTTGGTCCACATTTTGGCTCTAATCAACCATGTAGGTCATTTGACACCATATTAGAGTGATTTTGCACCTTATAAGACTCACTTTCAACCATATATTGGTACAATTAACATGTTAACATCATAAACATCCAATTTGACATCCTTTAACCACCTCTTGGTACCACTTACATACGAGTCAATATTGGTTCATATTTTGGCTCTAATCAACCATGCAAATCACTTTAAACCATATTAGAGTAACTTGCCACCATATATTGGTAGAATTAACATGTTAACATCATAAACATCCAAATTGACATCCTTTACCCACCTCTTAGTACCACTTTCATACGAGTCAATTTTGGTCCACATTTTGGCTCTAATTTACCCTCTAAGTCATTTTAAACCATATTAGAGTAATTTTGCACCGTATAAGACTCACTTTCGACCATATTTTGGTACAATTAACATGTTAACATCATAAACATCCAATTTGACATTTTTAACCATATCTTGGTACCACTTTCATACGAGTCAATTTTGGTCCATATTTTGGCTATAATCAACCACGTAAGTCACTTTAAACCATATTAGAGTAATTTTGCACCTTATAAGACTCACTTTCAACCATATATTGGTAAAATTAACATGTTAACTTCATAAAAATTCAAATTGACATCCTTTAGCCACCAGTTGGTACCACTTTCATACGAGTCAATTTTGGTCCACATTTTAGCTCTAATCAACCATGTAAGTCACTTTACACCATATTAGAGTAATTTTGCACCCTATAAGAGTCACTTTCAACCATATTGTGGTACAATTAACATTTTAACATCAAAAACAACCAATTTGACATCCTTTAACCACCTCTTAGTACCACTTTCATACGAGTCAATATTGGTCCATATTTTGGCTCTAAACAACCATGTAAGTCACTTTAAACCATATTAGAGTAATTTTGCACCTTATAAGACTAACTTTCCACCATATATTGGTAGAATTAATATGTTAACATCATAAACATCCAATTTGACATCCTTTAACCATTTCTTAGTACCACTTTCATACGAATCAATTTTGGTCCACATTTTGACTCTAATCTACCATGTAAGTCATTTTAAACCATATTAGAGTAATTTTGCACCTTATAAGAGTCACCTTCAACCATATATTGGTGCAATTAACATGTTAACATCATAAACATCCAATTTGACATCCTTTTAGCATCTTTTGGTACCACTTTCATACGAGTCAATTTTGGTCCACATTTTGGCTCTAATCAACCATGTAAGTCACTTTAAACCATATTAGAGTAATTTTGCACCTTACAAGACTCACTTGCCACCATATATTGGAAGAAATAAGATGTTAACATCATAAACATCCAATTTGACATCCTTTAACCATCTCTTGGTACCACTTTCATACGAGTCAATTTTGGTCCATATTTTGGCTCTAATCAACGACAAAAGTCACTTTAATCCATATTAGAGTAATTTTGCACCTTATAAGACTAACTTTCAACCATATATTGGTACAATTAACATGACAACATCATAAACATCCAATTTGATATCCTTTAGCAACCTCTTGGTACCACTTTCATACGAGTCAATTTTGGTCCATATTTTGGCTCTAATCAACCATGTAGGTCATTTGACACCATATTAGAGTGATTTTGCACCTTATAAGACTCACTTTCAACCATATATTGGTACAATTAACATGTTAACATCATAAACATCCAATTTGACATCCTTTAACCACCTCTTGGTACCACTTACATACGAGTCAATATTGGTTCATATTTTGGCTCTAATCAACCATGCAAATCACTTTAAACCATATTAGAGTAACTTGCCACCATATATTGGTAGAATTAACATGTTAACATCATAAACATCCAATTTGACATCCTTTAGCCACCTCTTAGTACCACTTTCATACGAGTCAATTTTGGTCCACATTTTGGCTCTAATTTACCGTGTAAGTCATTTTAAACCATATTAGAGTAATTTTGCACCGTATAAGACTCACTTTCAACCATATTTTGGTACAATTAACATGTTAACATCATAAACATCCAATTTGACATTTTTAACCATATCTTGGTACCACTTTCATACGAGTCAATTTTGGTCCATATTTTGGCTATAATCAACCACGTAAGTCACTTTAAACCATATTAGAGTAATTTTGCACCTTATAAGACTCACTTTCAACCATATATTGGTACAATTAACATGTTAACATCATAAAAATTCAAATTGACATACTTTAGCCACCACTTGGTACCACTTTGATAAGTGTCATTTTATACCACTTAGAACGTCTTAAAATGGCTTAAATTGGTGTCTTAAAATCAAGTATTTTGTGTATTTGGTGCGTTTTTCTAGTGTTTATGCATTTCAGGGTATTAGTTGCATTTCGGAGGAGGAATCGTCAAGAATAAGCCTTGGCATGTGTTCACCATTGCGAGAGGAAAAGAACGGGCAGATTACGGCGAAGAAACGGAGCAAACCTGGATTTTTTCCAGTAGGGTCCTGCGCGCCCGCGCAGCAATGCTGAGCGGCCGCGCAGCAGCCTTGCGCGCCCGCGCAGAAATACTGAGCGGCCGCGCAGGGTCGGGGAAAAAGCTGAATTATTTTAGACTTCTACTTCTGTTTGGCTTCCAACTTCTATGTAATCTGAGTTTTATGGGACTATTATATAAGTAGATTTGAGACGTTTTCATAAAAAAGATGAAGGAGATTATATTTTAGATTGTGTTTGGCGCAAGAAGCGAAGGAGATAAGGAAGAAGACCGATTTAGCACACCGCAACGAAGAGGAAGCATATATTCTTGTGATTCTTGTTTCGTTGTAACGTTGGATGCTAGTTTCACCATTGCGAGAGGAAAAGAACGGGCAGATTACGGCGAAGAAATGGAGCAAACCTGGATTTTTTCCAGTAGGGTCCTGCGCGCCCGCGCAGCAATGCTGAGCGGCCGCGCAGCAGCCTTGCGCGCCCGCGCAGAAATGCTGAGCGGCCGCGCAGGGTCGGGGAAAAAGCTGAATTATTTTAGACTTCTACTTCTGTTTGGCTTCCAACTTCTATGTAATCTGAGTTTTATGGGACTATTATATAAGTAGATTTGAGACGTTTTCATAAAAAAGATGAAGGAGATTATGTTTTAGATTGTGTTTGGCGCAAGAAGTGAAGGAGATAAGGAAGAAGACCGATTTAGCACACCACAATGAAGAGGAAGCATATATTCTTGTGATTCTAGTTTTGTTGTAACGTTGGATGCTAGTTTCACCATTGCGAGAGGAAAAGAACAGGCAGATTACGGCGAAGAAACGGAGCAAACCTGGATTTTTTCCAGTAGGGTCCTGCGCGCCCGCGCAGCAATGCTGAGCGGCCGCGCAGCAGCCTTGCGCGCCAGCCAAAAATGCTGAGCGGCCGCGCAGGGTCGGGGAAAAAGCTGAATTATTTTAGACTTCTACTTCTGTTTGGCTTCCAACTTCTATGTAATCTGAGTTTTATGGGACTATTATATAAGTAGGTTTGAGACGTTTTCATAAAAAAGATGAAGGAGATTATGTTTTAGATTGTGTTTGGCGCAAGAAGCGAAGGAGATAAGGAAGAAGACCGATTTAGCACACCGCAACGAAGAGGATGCATATATTCTTGTGATTCTTGTTTCGTTGTAACGTTGGATGCTAGTTTTCTTGCTTTGACTTATTTACTCTTGTGACGTACTCTGTTTTAATATAATTAGTTTAGTTATTATTTTCTTGTGTTGTTTATCATGATTTCATATGAACCCATGATGGCGATAAGTTCTATTATGGGCTAATCGTGATCATGGGGTTGCAACGGATTTATTATGAAATTCTTTAGTTAATTGTTTAATACTTTAGTGTGTGATGATTGCATGATATATTGTATTGGTTGTGCGTATTCGTCTTATGTGCGTCGCGAACATATAAGATAGGGTGTTAATCTCTTGTGAAGCGACGGTGGATCTTGAGATTTAGAACTTGCCATGCTAGCATAGGTTCATGTACGTTGTGCATGATTAGTGGGTAACTCTAACAGTTTTAATTGCCCTATGTAATCAAAAGGAATAACTTGTGCTTAAATCGTTGTGTTGTCAATTTCTGTAGACATATAGGAACTCAACATAATTGATGACTATTCAACTTCTATCTTAATTGTGGATGCTTGGTAGAATGGTATTAGTACAATAAAAGTTGGCTTTTATCAGTTTCGTGTTATTCGATTAATATCATCATTGTCACATGCTAAAGGTAATAACAATGGCTATAGAAGGAAGTAATAATGAAGTTGTGATCTCATGAGTGTTTTATTATTGATAAATTGAAGTGTTAGTTAAGTGGTTAATTAAGTAGTTAATTATAGTTAATATTTAGTCAACAATTTTAAGTGTTATTATCTTAACATTGAGAAGTAATCATACATTGGTGAGTGAGTTTAATTAGACAATAACTTAGTCTGAGTCTCTGAGGGAACGAACTAGAAAGTATTCTATATTACTTGCGAACGCGTATACTTGCGTGAATATTAGTACATGTTTTCGCCCTAACAAGTTTTTGGCGCCGCTGCCGGGGACTCGACGTATTTGTTTAGTTTATGTACTTACCATCATTGGTCATTAGGACTCAGTGATTAGGACGTAGTAGTTACTTACTCTTTTCGGTTGTGTTTCAGGTACTTTAGCAAGCGTTTATGCAAACTCGTTCTCGTGCTCGCAAGAGGACCTTAGATACAGCTGAGGAGAAAGACGAAGTTCTTGATACTCCGGAGAAGTTAGATTTTGAGGATTCGGATTCAGGAACTGAGCAGAAAGAACCAGTAAACATGGGAGATCGTATTATTCAAGCTGATCCAGCTCTTATGGATTTTTCTCGGCCTAAAATTGATGACATTCAGTCAAGCATCCTTCATCCGGCTATTCAAGCTAACACCTTTGAAATCAAGCCGGGCACTATTCAGATGGTGCAGAATTCTGTTTCTTTTGGAGGAGCGGCAACTGAAGACCCCAACATGCACATAAGGAATTTTGTCGAGATCTGCAGCACTTTTAAGTATAATGGCGTGACTGATGAGGCTATCAAGTTGAGGCTTTTCCCATTCTCACTGAGGGATAAGGCTAAAGACTGGTTACATTCTGAACCAGCTGGGTCCATCACTACGTGGCAAGATCTTGCGCAAAAGTTTCTGGTGAAGTTTTATCCAATGGCAAAGACTGCTGCTATGAGGAGTGCTCTTACTCAGTTTGCGCAGCAACCTACAGAATCTATGTGCGAGGCTTGAGAATGCTACAAGGAAATGTTGTGAAAATGTCCACATCATGGAATGCTGGATTGGATGGTAATCACTGGTTTTTATAATGGTTTGGGGGCCCAATCTCGGCCCATGCTCGATGCAGCAGCTGGAGGCGCCTTATGGGCTAAAAGCTATACTGAGGCGTATAATCTTATCGAGACGATGGCTGCAAATGAGCATCAAAACCCAACTCAGAGGATGACGTCAGGCAAGGTCGCAGGTATTCTGGAAGTTGATGCAGCCACCGCTATTGCAGCCCAGCTCCAAGCGCTATCAATGAAGGTTGATTCTTTGGCTACGTATGGAGTTAATCAAATAGCTATGGTTTGTGAGCTTTGTGCAGGTTCTCATGCTACGGATCAGTGTTCTCTTGTCAACGAATCTGTTCAGTATGTGAATAATTATCAGCGACAACAGCAGCCTGTGCCAGCAACCTATCATCCTAACAACAGAAATCATCTAAATTTCAGCTGGGGGAATAATCTGAATGCTATTCAGCCAACATATCAGCAAGGAGTAAGTAAACAGTTTAACCCACCTGGATTCCAGCAATCACAGCAGTATGCTACAAGGCAATCATATCCTCAACAGGGAAGTGCAGCTGCACCTACTAGTGCTGATTTTAAGGAACTTAAGCTGTTGTGCAAGAGTCAGGCGGTTTCTATCAAGACCTTGGAAAATCAAATCGGTCAATTAGCCAATGCAGTGCTCAATCATCAACCTGGCACTCTTCCCAGTGACACGGAAGTACCAGGCAGGAAGGAAGCTAAAGAGCAAGTCAAGGCTATTACCTTAAGGTCTGGAAAAGTAGCTGATGCTGAAAAGGTAAAAGAAGTCGAAGCTGAAGTTAGAGATGAAGAATCTAAGCAAAAGGAGAAAGTGGCGGAACCAAAGAAGACTACTGTTGAACACACTCTGCCTGAGGCAAATACAGGGGAGAAACAGCTCTATCCTCCACCACCTTTTCCTAAGAGATTGCAGCAACAAAAGCTGGATAGACAGTTCGGGAAATTTCTGGAGGTGTTCAAGAAACTTCACATCAATATACCTTTCGCTGAGGCGCTGGAACAAATGCCTAGTTATGCAAAGTTTATGAAGACTATTCTTTCAAGGAAGGTGAAACTGGATGACCTTGAAACTGTTGCTCTCACGGAAGAATGCAGCGCTGTTCTGCAGCAAAAGTTACCACCAAAACTGAAAGATCCAGGAAGCTTCACCATTCCTTGCACCATTGGCAATCTAACTTTTGACAAGTGCCTTTGTGATTTGGGAGCAAGCATTAATCTGATGCCCTTGTCGATCTTTAAAAAGCTGGATCTGCCTGATCCAAAACCCACATACATGTCGCTACAATTGGCGGACCGTTCCATTACTTACCCAAGGGGCATAGTTGAGGATGTGCTCGTCAAGGTGGATAAGCTCTTCTTTCCTGCAGATTTTGTTATTCTGGATTTTGAGGAAGATAAGAAGATTCCCATAATCTTGGGGAGGCCTTTCTTGGCTACTGGACGTACCTTGATAGATGTGCAAAAAGAGGAACTTACTATGCGGGTCCAAGATTAGGATGTGACCTTCAACGTATTCAAGGCAATGAAATTCCCTACAGAAGATGAGGAGTGTTTAAAAGTGGATGTGATTGATTCCGCAGTTACTTCGGAACTCGATCACATGCTAATGTCTGATGCATTGGAAAAGGCCTTAGTGGGGGATTTTGACAGCGATGATGAAGATAGCAACGAGCAATTACAATATCTGAACGCTTCTCCATGGAAGCGAAAGCTCGACATACCATTTGAATCTCTTGGTACTTTTGACCATAAGAATGCTGAAGGGAAGCTCAAACCATCAATAGAGGAAGCACCTACCTTGGAGCTCAAACCATTACCTGAACACTTGAGGTATGCTTTTTTAGGTGATTCATCTACGTTACCTGTTATTATTTCAGCTGACCTTTCAGGTAGTGAGGAAGACAAGCTCTTAAGGATTTTGAGAGAATTCAAATCGGCTATAGGATGGACCATAGCAGACATCAAGGGGATAAGTCCTTCATATTGTATGCATAAAATTCTGTTAGAGGAAGGTAGTAAGCCAACTGTGGAACAGCAGCGAAGACTGAACCCGATCATGAAGGAGGTGGTGAAGAAAGAAATTCTGAAATGGCTAGATGCAAGCATCATTTATCCTATTTCTGACAGCTCATGGGTGAGCCCCGTGCAATGTGTACTCAAGAAAGGAGGTATCACTGTGGTCGCAAATGAAAAGAATGAGCTCATCCCTACTCGAACAGTTACAGGATGGAGAGTATGCATGGATTATAGAAAATTGAACAAAGCCACAAGGAAGGATCACTTCCCTCTCCCATTTATTGATCAAATGCTTGACAGATTGGCGGGACATGAGTATTTTTGTCTTCTGGATGGTTATTCCGGGTATAATCAGATTTGTATTGCACCAGAGGATCAGGAAAAGAATACCTTCACTTGTCCATTTGGCACATTTGCTTTTCGTAGAGTTTCGTTTGGGTTATGTGGCGCCCCGGCCACCTTTCAGAGATGTATTATGGCTATATTCTCTGACATGATTGGAAATAACGTCGAAGTGTTCATGGATGACTTCTCCGTCTTTGGACACTCATATGATGAATGTTTGAATAATCTGCGCGCCGTACTCAAAAGATGCGTGGAAACTAATTTGGTGCTTAATTGGGAGAAATGTCATTTTATGGTGCGTGAAGGCATTATCCTTGGGCATAAGGTCTCTAGCAAAGGTCTGGAGGTGGACAAGGCCAAGGTGGGAGTCATTGAAAATCTTCCCCCACCTAATTCGGTGAAAGGAATCCGTAGTTTTCTCGGTCATGCGGGTTTTTATCGGCGATTCATCAAGGACTTTTCAAAGATATCTAAGCCATTGTGCAATTTACTTGAGAAAGATGTGCCTTTCAAATTTGATGATGAATGTTTGGCAGCATTCGAGACTCTCAAGGAGAGTTTGATCACGGCACCAGTTATTACAGCACCAGATTGGACAGAACCGTTTGAGATGATGTGTGATACGAGTGACTATGCGGTAGGTGCAGTTCTGGAACAGCGCAAGAAAAATCTCTTCCATGTGGTCTACTATGCGAGTAAGACTTTAAATGGGGCCCAATTGAACTACACCACTACTGAGAAGGAGCTTTTGGCTATAGTCTTTGGCTTTGAGAAATTTCGATCTTATCTTCTTGGTACGAAAGTAACAGTATTCACTGATCATGCAGCTATTCGCTATCTGGTTTCTAAGAAGGATTCGAAGCCGAGACTCATTCGTTGGGTGCTTTTACTTCAGGAATTTGAGTTAGAGATCAAAGATAGAAAAGGTACTGAGAATCAAGTAGCTGACCATCTCTCTAGGTTGGAGAATCCCGATTCTACTTCACAAGATAGGACGTTAATCAATGAATCTTTTCCGGATGAGCAGTTGTTTGCAATTCAGGAGGAAGAACCATGGTTTGCAGATATTGTAAACTATCTTGTCAGCAATATAATGCCGCTTAATTTGACATCCGCTCAAAAGAAGAAGTTTCTGCATGAGGTGAAGTGGTATATGTGGGATGAACCATATTTGTTTAGACAGGGAGCTGATCAGATCATCAGGAGATGTATCCCGTTCTGTGAGACGGAGGGGATATTACGAGACTGCCATTCCACGGTTTATGGTGGACACTATGGAGGTGAGAAGACGGCAGCTCGTATTCTGCAAGCAGGTTTTTTCTGGCCTACTTTGTTCAAGGATGCTCATCAGTTTGTTTTAAGGTGTGATCGTTGCCAAAGAGTGGGAAATTTGTCAAGGAAGGATGAGATGCCATTAAATGTGATGCTTGAAGTCGAGGTCTTTGATGTATGGGGAATCGATTTCATGGGGCCTTTTATCTGGTCTTGCAATAATCAATACATCTTGCTGGCAGTCGATTATGTCTCAAAATGGGTCGAAGTTAAAGCTTTACCGACAAATGATGCAAAGGCAGTGCTAAATTTTCTTCATAAGCAAATTTTCACAAGGTTTGGAACGCCTCGGGTAATCATAAGTGATGAAGGATCGCATTTTTGCAACCGTAAGTTCACTTCTATGATGCAGCATTATAATGTGAATCATCGAGTATCTACTGCCTATCATCCGCAAACAAATGGTCAAGCGGAAGTGTCTAACAGAGAGATAAAGCGCATTCTAGAGAAGGTTGTTTGTCCGTCAAGGAAGGATTGGTCTTTAAAGCTCGATGAAGCTGTTTGGGCTTACAGAACAGCATACAAAACTCCACTTGGGATGTCACCGTTTCAGTTGGTGTACGGTAAGGGATGTCATCTACCGGCGGAGCTTGAGCATAAGGCCTACTGGGCATTGAAGAAATTGAACCTGGATTTAGATGCAGCTGGTAAGAAAAGAATGCTTCAGCTTAATGAACTTGATGAATTTCGACTTCAAGCGTACGAGAATAACAAAATGTATAAGGAAAAGGTGAAGAGGTGGCACGATAGGAAGCTACATCCTAAGTTATTTGTTCCAAGGCAACAAGTTCTGTTATTCAACGCTCGGCTCCGACTTTTTCCTGGGAAGTTGAAATCAAGGTGGTCTGGACCTTTTATTATCAAAACTGTGTTTCCACATGGAGCGGTGGAAATTTTTGAGAATGATTCGGACCAAGCATTCAAGGTTAACGGTCAGCGGTTGAAGCACTACTATGGGGACATGGCAAACCGAGAGGTGGTTAGTGCCATTTTGTTGACTACTTGAGAAAGGTACGGAACGTCAAGCTAATGACGAAAAAGAAGCGCTGCGTGGGAGGCAACCCATGAATTGTTGTTACAGGAACCCTTAGAAGTTAATAACCTATCCAAAAACACAAAAAAATCAGAAAACAGGGGATGAAATTTTTTTTTTCCAGAGACCCTCTGCGCGCCCGCGCAGCTATGCTGAGCGGCCGCGCAGCTTGCTGCGCGCCCGCGCAGAAATGCTGAGCGGCCGCGCAGGGGTCGAGTTCCAGAAAATTTTTTGCAGTTCAGAAGAAAAAAAAAAAAAACACAAAAACCCATCACAGCCCATAAACCCACGAATTCTTTTCCCATTACCCCATGATTTTATCCCTCAACCCCACTCTTAATCTAATTTAACCTACTCCACACACTATATATACATACACCTATCCTACATATCTCCCACAAACTTCCTACACTTAAACCCTCTCATAAACATCAAAAATCAGTTCTTACACACTTTTATTCACAAATCAATGGCACCCAAGAGAGCACGCACTATTGACAGCAGCAGCACAGTTCCTACTGCTGATTCATCAAGGGGTACTGCTGCAAGGCCTCGGTTAACTGACAGAGCTGCGGAGGAGGAGTACACTAGGCTGTTGGGGAAGCCGATTCTGAAGGAGAGGGGGTTTTTACCATCAGGGAGGGATGGTGAGTTGTTGCCCATAATTGCAGAGAAGGGGTGGATAGCTTTTTGTGAGTCACCCGAAGCAGTACCGATGAGTGTTGTTCGCGAGTTCTACGCGAACGCGAAGGCTGAAAAGAATGGGTTTTCTGTAGTTCGTGGGCTGACGGTTGATTATCATCCTGCGGCGATTCGCCGTGTGATTGGACAGCGAGAGAGGAAGCCCGAGGAGGAGAACTGGAATGAAAAGACTGCTGAGGATTTTGACTTGGATTTGATTTGTGCGACTCTCTGTCGACCGGACACAGTTTAGAACCGCAGTCCAGCCAATAATGAGTATCGTCACTTTTCGGTGATCGCCATGAATAGGTATGCCCGTGCATGGAATGCATTTATATGTGCTAATATTTTGCCTTCTTCACATGCACACGAGGTCACAGTTGAGAGAGCACAGTTGTTGTGGGGAATTCTGAATGAGGAATACTATGTGGACCTTGGTGAGTTTATCTACCAAGGAATTCTGAAGTTTTTGAGGGGAGCAAAGCATATGAACATCCCTTATGCATCCACGGTTACGAAGCTATGCCGAGCAGTAGGAGTGAACTGGCCGGCTCATGAGCAGTTGCAGTTGCCAGCAGCTCCGATAGATTCTGGCACGCTGAATGGGATGCAGGAGTGGACCGGTGGTGAGCCTGAGGAGCATGGGCTGGGTTATCGTCTTCCAGGAGGGCGTCCAGCACGAGGTGCTACTATGGCTAGGCCAGGGCATGGTGAGGCTGGTTCTTCGAGAGCTCATGAGGGTGCTGGGATGGGTGATGCCCAGTATAGGAGGCTTTCACGGCGGATAGATGCCATGTATGAGACGCAGAGCAGGTTTGCTCAGGAGCTCACTCTTGCGTTAGGAACTGCTTTTCGAGGCCTTGGAGCTGATATCCAGTGGCCAGTTTTTGGTGAGGACTCTGCATACCCGCCGCCTGATACTCCACCCACTGAGGGTGATGATGATGATGACTCCGAGTAGGTATACCCTGTGTTCCTTTCTACTACCTTCACTGGGGACAGTGAAGATTTTAAGTTTGGGGGTGGTAGTTAAGGAATATTTTGTGTGTGTCATATAGCTGCATATTCATGATAGTTAGTTCATATAGTTGCATAATTTTTGCCATATAGTTTTTTTATATAGCTTTATTTGTTTGTCATATCATATAGCTCATGCATATACCATGATCCCTTTTGCAATGATTTATCGACTGAATTGTGATATTGATGCGAGTGTAGTGATATCATTAAAGTGATATTAAGTTGTGTAGGTTGATATGCATGCTAGAAGCACTTGTATTTTCACTAAGTCTTAGAGAATGCTTAAGGGCTAGATTGTTGTTATGATCTGATTATTTTCGAGGATAATCTATTTATTATGCTTAGAATTTGATAATAGGTTCTTAGTGGTAAAGGCATGAAAAAGAAAAAAAAATGGAGTAAAAATGGAATTTGTTGCTAGTTGTGGCTAGGCGTCAAATGGCTAGTAGCCGGCTCGCATGTTATGCGAGTAGTCTAGGGTTGAGCAAGATGGAGCGAAACGCACTTGCTCAGAAAAGAAAAAAAAAATTTGCATAATTGATCAAGAGTGGGCTCTTTGGTATTCGAGTTATTAAGTTCTTAGGGGACTTTGTGCCTAGTGACCTAAGGCTTTTAGAGACTGGGATCCGCTAACCTAACGCTCGTTACATGGATACCATTGTATAAGTCTTTTGTGGACCTCACTCATTGCACGGTCAAATAAGCATTTGAGTTGTAAATAAAAAGCATGATTCCGTAGTAAGCTCCAGAGTTCTTGTAGTGTTGTATATCACTTTGTGCCTAGAATTTTTATTCTTTGTATAATCGTAGGATTGCCTTGAGGATAGTCTAGTCATAGTAATTGGTCTAGTTCTGAAGCATATCTGTTAAGCATTTGCACACACCACGTTTCTGGCTGTATGTCCATTTGCATGAGTTTATTGATCTTTAGTATGTAACTGCATTCGTTGAGACGTGACAATTTGGTTGGTTAATTGTAGTAAGGGGGATCGTTGCATTTTCATATAGATTGCATTCATGCATATTTTTATTTGTTTTGAGTCTGTGACGCTTGAGGACAAGCATCGATTTAAGTTTGGGGGTGTGATAAGTGGCATTTTATACCACTTAGAACGTCTTAAAATGGCTTAAATTGGTGTCTTGAAATCAAGTATTTTGTGTATTTGATGCGTTTTTCTAGTGTTTATGCATTTCAGGGTATTAGTTGCATTTCGGAGGAGGAATCGTCAAGAATAAGCCTTGGCATGTGTTCACCATTGCGAGAGGAAAAGAACGGGCAGATTACGGCGAAGAAACGGAGCAAACCTGGATTTTTTCCAGTAGGGTCCTGCGCGCCCGTGCAGCAATGCTGAGCGGCCGCGCAGCAGCCTTGCGCGCCCGCGCAGAAATGCTGAGCGGCCGCGCAGGGTCGGGGAAAAAGCTGAATTATTTTAGACTTCTACTTCTGTTTGGCTTCCAACTTCTATGTAATCTGAGTTTTATGGGACTATTATATAAGTAGATTTGAGACGTTTTCATAAAAAAGATGAAGGAGATTATGTTTTAGATTGTGTTTGGCGCAAGAAGCGAAGGAGATAAGGAAGAAGACCGATTTAGCACACCGCAACGAAGAGGAAGCATATATTCTTGTGATTCTTGTTTCGTTGTAACGTTGGATGCTAGTTTTCTTGCTTTGACTTATTTACTCTTGTGACGTACTCTGTTTTAATATAATAAGTTTAGTTATTATTTTCTTGTGTTGTTTATCATGATTTCATATGAACCCATGATGGCGATAAGTTCTATTATGGGCTAATCGTGATCATGGGGTTGCAACGGATTTATTATAAAATTCTTTAGTTAATTGTTTAATACTTTAGTGTATGATGATTGCATGATATCTAGTATTGGTTGTGCGTATTCGTCTTATGTGCGTCGCGACCATATAAGATAGGGTGTTAATCTCTTGTAAAGCGACGGTGGATCTTGAGATTTAGAACTTGCCATGCTAACATAGGTTCATGTACGTTGTGCATGATTAGTGGGTAACTCTAACAGTTTTATTTGCCCTATGTAATCAAAAGGAATAACTTGTGCTTAAATCGTTGTGTTGTCAATTTCTGTAGACATATAGGAACTCAACATAATTGATGACTATTCAACTTCTATCTTAATTGTGGATGCTTGGTAGAATGGTATTAGTACAATGAAAGTTGGCTTTTATCAGTTTCGTGTTATTCGATTAATATCATCACTGTCACATGCTAAAGGTAATAACAATGGCTATAGAAGGAAGTAATAATGAAGTTGTGATCTCATGAGTGTTTTATTATTGATAAATTGAAGTGTTAGTTAAGTGGTTAATTAAGTAGTTAATTATAGTTAATATTTAGTCAACAATTTTAAGTGTTATTATCTTAACATTGAGAAGTAATCATACATTGGTGAGTGAGTTTAATTAGACAATAACTTAGTCTGAGTCTCTGAGGGAACGAACTAGAAAGTATTCTATATTACTTGCGAATGCGTATACTTGCGTGAATATTAGTGCATGTTTTCGCCCTAACACACTTTCATACGAGTCAATTTTGGTCCACATTTTAGCTCTAATCAACCATGTAAGTCACTTTACACCATATTAGAGTGATTTTACACCCTATAAGAGTCACTTTCAACCATATTGTGGTACAATTAACATTTTAATATCAAAAACAACCACTTTGACATCCTTTAACCACCTCTTAGTACCACTTTCATACGAGTCAATATTGGTCCATATTTTGGCTATAAACAACCATGTAAGTCACTTTAAACCATATTAGAGTAATTTTGCACCTTATAAGACTCACTTTCCACCATATATTGGTAGAATTAATATGTTAACATCATAAACATCCAATTTGACATCCTTTAACCATCTCTTAGTACCACTTTCATACGAGTCAATTTTGGTCCACATTTTGACTCTAATCTACCATGCAAGTCACTTTAAACCATATTAGAGTAATTTTGCACCTTATAAGACTCACTTTCAACCATATATTGGTACAATTAACATGTTAACATCATAAACATCCAATTTAACATCCTTTTAGCATCTCTTGGTACCACTTTCATACGAGTTAATTTTGGTCCTCATTTTGGCTCTAATCAACCATGTAAGTCACTTTACACCATATTAGAATAATTTTGCACCCTATAAGAGTCATTTTGAACCATATACTGGTACATTTAACATTTTAACATCATAATTATCCAATTTGACATCCTTTAATCACCTCTTGGTACCATTTTCATATGAGTCAATTTTGGTCCACATTTTGGCTCTAATCAACCATGTAAGTAACTTTACACCACATTAGAGTGATTTTGTACCCTATAAGAGTCACTTTCAACCATATTTTGGTAGAATTAACATGTTAACATCACAAACATCCAATTTGACATCCTTTAACCACCTCTTAGTACCCCTTTCATACGAGTTAATTTTGGTCCACATTTTGGCTCTAATCAACCATGTAAGTCACTTTACACCATATTAGAGTGATTTTGCACCTTATAAGACTCACTTTCAACCATATATTGGTACAATTTACATGGTAACATCATAAACATCCTATTTGACATCCTTTAGCCACCTCTTGGTACCACTTTCATACGAGTCAATTATGGTCCACATTTTGGCTCTAATCCACCATGTAAGTCACTTTAGACCATATTAGAGTGATTTTGCACCCTATAAGAATCACTTTGAACAATTTTTGGTACAGTTGACATGTTAACATCATAAACATCCAATTTGACATCCTTTAACCAACTCTTGGTACCACTTTCATACGAGTCAATTTTGGTCCACATTTTGGCTCTGGTCAACCATGTAAGTTTTAAACCATATTAGAGTAATTTTGCACCTTATAAAACTAACTTGCCACCATATATTGGTAGAATTAACATGTTAACATCATAAACAACCAATTTGACATCCTTTAACCATCTCTTGGTACCACTTTCATACCAGTCAATTTTTGTCCATATTTTGGCTCTAATTTACCGTGTAAGTCATTTTAAACCATATTAGAGTAATTTTGCACCGTATAAGACTCACTTTCAACCATATTTTGGTACAATTAACATGTTAACATCATAAACTTCCAATTTGACATCCTTTAACCATATCTTGGTACCACTTTCATACGAGTCAATTTTGGTCCATATTTTGGCTGTAATCAACCACATAAGTCACTTTAGACCATATTAGAGTAATTTTGCACCTTATAAGACTCACTTTCAACCATATATTGGTACAATTAACATGTTAACATCATAAAAATTCAATTTGACATCCTTTAGCCACCACATGGTACCACTTTCATACGAGTCAATTTTTGTCCACATTTTAGCTCTAATCAACCATGTAAGTCACTTTACACCATATTAGAGTGATTGTGCACCCTATAAGAGTCACTTTCAACCATATTATGGTACAATTAACATGTTAACATCAAAAACATTCAATTTGACATCCTTTAACCACCTCTTAGTACCACTTTCATACGAGTCAATATTGGTCCATATTTTGGCTCTAAACAACCATGTAAGTCACTTTAAACCGTATTAGAGTAATCTTGCACCTTATAAGACTAACTTTTCACCATATATTGGTAGAATTAATATGTTAACATCATAAACATCCAATTTGACATCCTTTAACCATCTCTTAGTACCACTTTCATACGAGTCAATTTTGGTCCACATTTTGACTCTAATCTACCATGTAAGTCACTTTAAACCATATTAGAGTAATTTTGCAACTTATAAGACTCACCTTCAACCATATATTGGTACAATTAACATGTTAACATCATAAACATCCAATTTGACATCCTTTAAGCATCTCTTGGTACCACTTTCATACGAGTCAATTTTGGTCCACATTTTGGCTCTAATCAACCATGTAAGTCACTTTAAACCATATTAGAGTAATTGTGCACCTTATAAGACTCACTTGCCACCATATATTGGAAGAAATAAGATGTTAACATCATAAACATCCAATTTGACATCCTTTAACCATCTCTTGGTACCACTTTCATACGAGTCAATTTTGTCCCATATTTTGGCTCTAATCAACCACAAAGGTCACTTTAATCCATATTAGAGTAATTTTGCACCTTATAAGACTAACTTTTAACCATATATTGGTACAATTAACATGATAACATCATAAACATCCAATTTGACATCCTTTAGCCACCTCTTGGTACCACTTTCATACGAGTCAATTTTGGTCCACATTTTGGCTCTAATCAACCATGTAGGTCATTTGACACCATATTAGATTGATTTTGCAACTTATAAGACTCACTTTCAGCCATATATTGGTACAATTAACATGTTATCATCATAAACATCCAATTTGACATCCTTTAACCACCTCTTGGTACCACTTACATACGAGTCAATATTGGTTCATATTTTGGCTCTAATCAACCATGCAAATCACTTTAAACCATATTAGAGTAACTTGCCACCATATATTGGTAGAATTACCATTTTAACATCATAAACATCAAATTTGACATCCTTTAACCATCTCTTGGTACCACTTTCATACGAGTCAACTTTGGTCCATATTTTGGCTCTAATCTACCGTGTAAGTCACTTTAAACCATATTAGAGTAATTTTGCACCTTATAAGACTTACTTTCAACCATATATTGGTACAATTAACATGTTAACATCATAAACATCCAATTTGACATCCTTTAACCACCTCTTGGTACCACTTTCATACGAGTTAATCCTTGTCCACATTTTGCCTCTAATCAACAATGTAAGTCACTTTACACCATATTAGAGTGATTCTGTACCCTATAAGAGTCACTTTCTACCATATATTGGTACATTTAACATTTTATCATCATAACCATCCAATTTGACATCCTTTAACCACCTCTTGGTACCACTTTAATACGAGTCAATTTTGGTCTACATTTTGGCTCTAATCAACCATGTAAGTCACTTTATACCATATTAGAGTGATTTTGCACCCTATAAGAGTCACTTTCAACAATATTTTGGTATAATTAACATGTTAACATCACAAACATCCAATTTGGCATCCTTTAACCACGTCTTAGTACAACTTTCATACGAGTCAATTATGGTCCATATTTTGGCTCTAATCAACCATGTAAGTCACTTTACACCATATTAGAGTGATTTTGCACCCTATAAGAGTCAATTTCAACCATATACTGGTACATTTAACATTTTAACATCATAAACATCCACTTTGGAATCCTTTTACCACCTATTGGTACCACTTTCATACAAGTCAATTTTAGTCCATATTTTGGCTCTCTTCAACCATTTAAGTCACTTTACTCCATATCAGACTGATTTTACACCCTATAAGAGTCACTTTCAACCATATATTGATACAATTAACATTTTAACATCATAAACATCCACTTTGGTATCCTTTTACCGCCTATTGGTACCACTTTGATACGAATCAATTTTGGTCCAAATTTTGGCTCTTATCAACAATACAAATCAGTTTAAACCATATTAGAGTAACTTGCCACCATATATTAGTAGAATTAACATGCTAACATCATAAACATCCAATTTGACATCCTTTAACCATTTCTTGCCACCACTTTCATACGAGTCAATTTTGGTCCATATTTTGGCTCTAATCCACCGTGTAAGTCACTTTAAACCATATTAGAGTAATTTTGCACTTTATAAGACTCACTTTCAACCATATATTGGTACAATTACCATGTTAACATCATAAACATCCAATTTGACATCCTTTAACCACCTCTTGGTACCACTTTCATACGAGTTAATTATGGTCCACATTTTGGCTCTAATCAACCATGTAAGTCACTTTACACCATATTAGAATGATTTTGCACCATATAAGAGTCATTTTGAACCATATACTGGTACATTTAACATTTTAACATCATAACCATCCAATTTGACATCCTTTAACCACCTCTTGGTACCACTTTCATATGAGTCAATTTTGGTCCACATTTTGGCTCTAATCAACCATGTAAGTCACTTTACACCATATTAGAGTGATTTTGCACCCTATAAGAGTCACTTTCAACCATATTTTGGTACAATTAACATGTTAACATCACAAACATCCAATTTAACATCCTTTAACCACCTCTTAGTACCACTTTCATACGAGTCAATTTTGGTCCACATTTTGGCTCTAATCAACCATGTAAGTCATTTTACACCATATTAGAGTGATTTTGCACCTTATTAGACTCACTTTCAACCATATATTAGTACAATTTACATGGTAACATCATAAACATCCAATTTGACATCCTTTAAGCATCCTTTGGTACCACTTTCATACGAGTCAATTTTGGTCCACATTTTGGCTCTAATAAACCATGTAAGTCACTTTACACCATATTAGAGTGATTTTGCACCCTGTAAGACTCACTTTCAACCATATATTGGTACAATTAACTTGTTAACATAATAAACATCCAATTTGACATCCTTTAACCACCTCTTCGTACCACTTTTATACGAGTCAATTTTGGTCCACATTTTGGCTCTAATCAACCATGTAAGTCACTTTACACCATATTAGAGTGATTTCGCACCCTATAAGAGTCACTTTCAACTATATACTGGTACAATTAACATTTTAACATCATAAACATCCACTTTGGCATCGTTTTACCACCTATTGGTACCAATTTCATACGAGTCAATTTTGGTCCAAATTTTGGCTCTAATCAACCATAAAAGTGAAATCCTTTAACCATCTCTTGGTATCACTTTCATACGAGTCAATTTTGGTCCACATTTAGGCTCTAATCAACCATGTAAGTCACTTTAAACCATATTAGAGTAATGTTGCACCTTATAAGACTCACATTCAACCATATATTGGTACAATTAACATGTTAACATCATAAACATCCAATTTGATATCCTTTAACCACCTCTTAGTACAACTCTCATACGAGTCAATATTGGTCCACATTTTGGCTCTAATAAACCATCTAAGTCACTTTACACCATATTAGAGTGATTTTGCACCCTGTAAGACTCACTTTCAACCATATATTGGTATAATTAATATATTAACATAATAAACATCCAATTTGACATCCTTTAACCACATCTTGGTACCACTTTCATACGAGTCAATTTTGTTCCACATTTTGGCTCTAATCAACCATGTAAGTCACTTTACACCATATTAGAGTGCTTTTGCACCCTATAAGAGTCACTTTCAACAATATTTTGGTATAATTAACATGTTAACATCACAAAAATCCAATTTGACATCTTTTAACCACCTCTTAGTACCACTTTCATACGAGTCAATTTTGGTCCATATTTTGGCTCTAATCAACCATGTAAGTCACTTTACACCATATTAGAGTGATTTTGCACACTATAAGAGTCACTTATAACCATATACTGGTACATTTAACATTTTAACACCATAAACATCCACTTTGGAATCCTTTTATCACCTATTGGTACCACTTTCATACAAGTCAATTATGGTCCACATTTTGGCTCTCTTCAACCATTTAAGTCACTTTACACCATATCAGATTGATTTTACACCCTATAAGAGTCACTTTCAACCATATACTAATACAATTAACATTTTAACATCATAAACATCCACTTTGGCATCCTTTTACCGCCTATTGGTACCACTTTCATACGAATCAATTTTGGTCCACATTTTGGCTCTAAACAACCATGTAAGTCACTTTACACCATATTAGAGTGATTTTGCACCCTATAAGAGTCACTTTCAACAATATTTTGGTATAATTAACATGTTAACATCACCAACATCCAATTTGACATCCTTTAACCACCTCTTAGTACAACTTTAATATGAGTCAATTTTGGTCCATATTTTGGCTCTAATAAACCATGTAAGTCACTTTACACCATATTAGAGTGATTTTGCACCCTATAAGAGTCACTTTCAACCATCTACTGGTACATTTAACATTTTAACATCATAAACATCCACTTTGGAATCCTTTTACCACCTATTGGTACCACTTTCATACAAGTCAATTTTGGTCCACATTTTAGCTCTCTTCAAGCATTTAAGTCACTTTACTCCATATCAGAGTGATTTTACACCCTATAAGAGTCACTTTCAACCATATACTGATACAATTAATATTTTAACATCATAAACATCCACTTTGGCATCCTTTTACCGCCTATTGGTACCACTTTCATACGAATCAGTTTTGGTCCAAATTTTGGCTCTTATCAACCATACAAATCACTTTAAACCATATTAGAGTAACTTGCCACCATATATTGGTAGAATTAACATGTTAACATCATAAACATCCAATTTGACATCCTTTAACCATCTCTTGCCAGCACTTTCATACGAGTCAATTTTGGTCCACATTTTGGCTCTAATCAACCATATAAGTCACTTTACACCATATTAGAATGATTTTGCACCATATAAGAGTTATTTTGAACCATATACTGGTACATTTAACATTTTAACATCATAACAATCCAATTTGACATCCTTTAACCACCTCTTGGTACCACTTTCATATGAGTCAATTTTGTCCACATTTTGGCTCTAATCAACCATGTAAGTCACTTTACACCATATTAGAGTGATTTTGCACCCTATAAGAGTCACTTTCAACCATATTTTGGTACAATTAACATGTTAACATCACAAACATCCAATTTAACATTCTTTAACCACCTCTTAGTACCACTTTCATACGAGTCAATTTTGGTCCACATTTTGGCTCTAATCAACCATGTAAGTGACTTTACACCATATTAGAGTGATTTTGCACCTTATAAGACTCACTTTCAACCATATATTGGTACAATTTACATGGTAACATCATAAACATCCAATTTGACATCCTTTAAGCATCCCTTGGTACCACTTTCATACGAGTCAATTTTGGTCCACATTTTGGCTCTAATAAACCATGTAAGTCACTTTACACCATATTAGAGTGATTTTGCACCCTATAAGACTCACTTTCAACCATATATTGGTACAATTAACATGTTAACATAATAAACATCCAATTTGACAACCTTTAACCACTTCTTGGTACCACTTTCATACGAGTCAATTTTGGTCCACATTTTGGCTCTAATCAACCATGTAAGTCACTTTACACCATATTAGAGTGATTTTGCACCCTATAAGAGTCAATTTCAACTATATACTGGTACAATTAACATTTTAACATCATAAACATCCACTTTGGCATCCTTTTACCACCTATTGGTACCACTTTAATACGAGTCAATTTTGGTCCAAATTTTGGCTCTAATCAACCATAAAAGTGAAATCCTTTAACCATCTCTTGGTATCACTTTCATACGAGTCAATTTTGGTCCACATTTTCGCTCTAATCAACCATTTAAGTCACTTTAAACCATATTAGGGTAATTTTGCACCTTTTAAGACTCACATTCAACCATATATTGGTACAATTAACATGTTAACATCATAAACATTCAATTTGATATCCTTTAAACACCTCTTAGTACAACTTTCATACGAGTCAATATTGGTCCACATTTTGGCTCTAATAAACCATCTAAGTCACTTTACACCATATTATAGTGATTTTGCACCCTATAAGACTCACTTTCAACCATATATTGGTACAATTAACATGTTAACATTATAAACATCCAATTTGACATCTTTTAACCACATCTTGGTACCACTTTCATACGAGTCAATTTTGGTCCACATTTTGGCTCTAATCAACCATGTAAGTCACTTTACACCATATTAGAGTGATTTTGCACCCTATAAGAGTCACTTTCAACTATATTTTGGTATAATTAACATGTTAACATCACAAACATCCAATTTGACATCCTTTAACAACCTCTTAGTACCACTTTCATACGAGTCAATTTTGGTCCATATTTTGGCTCTAATCAACCATGTAAGTCACTTTACACCATATTAGAGTGATTTTACACTTTATAAGAGTCACTTTCAACCATATACTGGTACATTTAAGATTTTAACATCATAAACATCCAGTTTGGAATCCTTTTACCACCTATTGGTACCACTTTCATACAAGTCAATTAAGGTCAAGATTTTGGCTCTCTTCTACCATTTAAGTCACTTTATACCATATCAGTGTGATTTTACACCTTATAAAAGTCACTTTCGACCATATACTGATACAATTAACATTTTAACATCATAAACATCCACTTTGGCATCCTTTTACCGCCTATTGGTACCACTTTCATACGAATCAATTTTGGTCCAAATTTTGGCTCTTATCAACCATACAAATCACTTTAAATCATATTAGAGTAACTTGCCACCATATATTTGTAGAATTAACATGTTAACATCATAAACATCCAATTTGACATCCTTTAATCATCTCTTGCCACCACTTTCATACGAGTCAATTCTTGTCCATATTTTGGCTCTAATCCACCGTGTAAGTCACTTTAAACCATATTAGAGTAATTTTGCACCTTTTAAGACTCACTTTCAACCATATATTGGTACAATTAACATGTTAACATCATAAACATCCAATTTGACATCCTTTAACCACCTCTTGGTACCACTTTCATACGAGTTAATTTTGGTCCACATTTTGGCTCTAATCAACCATGTAAGTCACTTTACACCATATTAGAATGATTTTGCACCATATAAGAGTCATTTTGAACCATATACTGGTACTTTAACATTTTAACATCATAACCATCCAATTTGACATCCTTTAACCACCTCTTGGTACCACTTTCATACGAGTCAATTTTGGTCCACATTTTGGCTCTAATCAACCATGTAAGTCACTTTACACCATATTAGAGTGATTTTGCACCCTATAAGAGTCACTTTCAACCATATTTTGGTACAATTAACATGTTAACATCACAAACATCCAATTTAACATCCTTTAACCACCTCTTAGTACCACTTTCATAGGAGTTAATTTTGGTCCACATTTTGGCTCTAATCAACCATGTAAGTCACTTTACACCATATTAGAGTAATTTTGCACCTTATAAGACTCACTTTCAACCATATATTGGTTCAATTTACATGCTAACATCATAAACATCCAATTTGACATCCTTTAGCCACCTCTTGGTACCACTTTCATACGAGTCAATTTTGATCCACATTTTGGCTCTAATCAACCATGTAAGTCACTTTAGACCATATTAGAGTGATTTTGCACCCTATAAGAGTCACTTTCAACCATATACTGGTACATTTAACATTTTAACATCATAAACATCCACTTTGGAATCCTTTTACCACCTATTGGTACCACTTTCATACAAGTCAATTTTGATCCACATTTTGGCTCTAATCAACCATTTAAGTCACTTTACACCATATCAGAGTGATTTTACACCCTATAAGAGTCACTTTCAACCATATACTAGTACAATTTACATTTTAACATCATAAACATCCACTTTGGCATCCTTTTACCACCTATTGGTACCACTTTCATACGAATCAATTTTGATCCATATTTTGGCTCTAATCAACCATGTAAGTGAAATCCTTTAACAATCTCTTGCTACCACTTTTATACGAGTCAATTTTGGTCCACATTTTGGCTCTAATTAACCATGTAAGTCACTTTAAACCATATTAGAGTAATTTTGCACCTTATAAGACTCACTTTTAACCATATATTGGTACAATTAACATGTTAACATCATAAGCATCCAATTTGACATTCTTTAACCACCTCTTAGTACAACTTTCATACCAATCAATATTGGTCCATATTTTGGCTCTAATCAACCATGGAAGTCACTTTCAACATTATTAAAGTAATTTTGCACCTTATAAGACTAACTTGCCGCCATATATTGGTAGAATTAATATGTTAACATCATAAAAATCCAATTTGACATCCTTTAACCATATTTTGTTACCAGTTTCATACGAGTCAATTTTGGTCCACATTTTGGCTCTAATCTACCATGTAAGTCACTTTAAACCATATTAGAGTAATTTTTCACCTTAGAAGACTCACTTTCAACCATATATTGGTACAATTAACATGTTAACATCATAAACATCCAATTTGACATCCTTTAAGCATCCCTTGGTACCACTTTCATATGAGTCAATTTTGGTCCACAATTTTGCTATAATAAACCATGTAAGTCACTTTACACCATATTAGAGTGATTTTACACCCTATAAGACTCACTTTCAACCATATATTGGTACAATTAACATGTTAACATAATAAACATCCGATTGGACATCCTTTAACCACCTCTTGGTACCACTTTCATACGAGTCAATTTTGGTCCACATTTTGGCTCTAATCAACCATGTAAGTCACTTTACACCATATTAGAGTGATTTTGCACCGTATAAGAGTCACTTTCAACTATATACTGGTACAATTAACATTTTAACATCATAAACATCCACTTTGGAATCCTTTTACCACCTATTGGTACCACTTTCATACGAGTCAATTTTGGTCCAAATTTTGGCTCTAATCAACCATAAAAGTGAAATCCTTTAACCATCTCTTGGTATCACTTTCATACGAGTCAATTTTAGTCCACATTTTTGCTCTAATCAACCATGTAAGTCACTTTAAACCATATTAGAGTAATTTTGCACCTTATAAGACTCACATTCAACCATATATTGGTACAATTAACATGTTAACATCATAAACATCCAATTTGATATCCTTTAACCACCTCTTAGTACAACTTTCATACGAGTCAATATTGGTCCATATTTTGGCTCTAATCAACCATGTAAGTCACTTTAAACCATATTAGAGTAATTTTACACCTTATAAGACTAACTTGCCACCATATATTGGCAGAATTAATATGTTAACATCATAAACATCCAATTTGACATCCTTTTACAATCTCTTTGTACCTCTTTCATACGAGTTAATTTTGGGCCATATTTTGGCTCTAATCAACCACATAAGTCACTTTAAACCATATTAGAGTACTTTTTCAGCTTATAAGACTAACTTTCAACAATATATTGGTACAATTAACATGATAACATCATAAACATCCAATTTGACATCCTTTAGCCACCTCTTGGTACCACTTTAATACCAGCCAATTTTGGTCCACATTTTGGCTCTAATCAACCATGTAAGTCACTTGATACCATATTAGAGTGATTTTGCACCTTATAAGACTCACTTTCAACCATATATTGGTACAATTAAAATTTTAACATCATAAACATCCAATTTGACATCCTTTAACCACCTCTTGGTACCACTTACATGTGAGTCAATTTTGGTCCACATTTTGGCTCTAATCAACCATGTAAGTCACTTTACACCATATTAGAGATATTTTGCACCCTATAAGAGTCACTTTCAACCATATTTTGGTACAATTAACATTTTAACATCATAAACATCCAATTTGACTTCTTTTAACCACCTCTTAGTACTATTTTCATACGAGTCTGTTAGGTCACACACACTGTAGAAGGGGGTTGAATACAGTGTTTACTACAATCAAATCGAATATAAGAACTCAAGTAACAGAAAACAGATTTTATTCAACACAATAAACTCTGTTACAATATTGAACTGTCCTCTCTCAGTGATGAACAAATTATCACGAGAGCTGTTAGGGTTACAATGAATAATAACTTCGATAATGATAACACTTATAGTGTAAACCCTATGCCTGTGTTTATATACTACACAGTTACAAGATAATGTTCTAATTGACATGGAATATAATTATGCTTCCTAAAATATATCAACTAATTATCTTTTCTTCCAAGTATTCTATTCTTCATAAAATTCCTTCTTCATGCATATTTCTTTCTGTCTTAGTCTCGATCTTCTTTCCTTTCAATCAGCCGTCTGCCTTGTCTGAAAGTCATCTTAAGTCCTGATATTATCTCCTGATAAATATCTTCTGATAACTTAAGTTCTGATAACTTAAGTTTTGATATCTTAAGTTATGTCTTCAGTATATGTGCTGATTTCCAGTTAAGTACTGATTTGTCCTGTTAGGTAAGATCTAAAAACTAAACACAAATCATATTACACATGACATTATCAAATATATCTAACAATCTCCCCCAACTTGTAAATTAGCATAATATACAAGTTCAACAGATATTTGATGATGTCAAAAACATTAAGTACAAATGCATGAGAATTTGACTAGATAACTACAACTTACAGTCCTTTCAGCTTTACCATCTTTAACTTCTGATAACAGCTTCAGTCTGTATACACTTCAGAATTTAAGCAGTTTTAGATCTTTGACTTGGCTTCAATTTCTGATCTCTTTGATATCAGGAGTTGTTCTGAGATAGTTCTTCAACAAATATCTCTCAGCATATTCAAGTTCATTGACCATCCTCCTTTTAGCATCTATCAATTCAGCTATATCTTCATCAGTTTGAAAAATAGCTGCTCTGAGATCATTTATCTTAGCTTTTCTTATCTGCTGATCTAGTCTGATTAGATATGCCTTGTCAGACTCTAAATTGAATTCCACAGCCTTATAACCCAGAAAAGTAGTTATGATCTTAGCAGAGTTATGCTTCATTTCGACAATATCACCTTTGTGATCTCTGTACTTGGGACAGTATGTGCTGTCAGACTTTACAGAATAAAGCTTCTTCTATCTTTGAATTTGAGACTTTAAATAACCTACAACACTATTTGTTAATCTGTCTTTCACTTGAAGTAGGAATATAACATGTTCCAGTTCCTCAAAATAATTCAGTGGTATAGCATTCTGCCTTATATGGTATACCCTTCCATCTGTCATAAAATATAACAAGATATGTTCTTTCAAAAAGGTATGGTAAACCATTTGTACAGATTCAAGTCGATTCAATCTTTCAGGAGTTGCTCCAACACCTGGTTCACTTAAGGAAGTTGGATCATTGGTAGTGTTGTGTACTCTTCTTTCATCAGAACTACCCAATCCAGATTTATCTCTTGCTTCCTCACCTGTAACAACTCTTGCTTTAAAACCACTTGTTGTAGTCTTCAAAGATTGAGTCTGTTTAGCTTTGGTGAATCCTGGTAGGAGTATCTTTGAAGGTTTAACATGAACAATGTCAAAGGTTTCCTTTTCCTTATCTTCTAATATCAAGCCAACTTGAGCTATGTCAGAGGTTGCTTGCTTCTCTGTCATATCAGAACTTACTACATCTTGACTCTGAACAACATGAGCCATGTCAGAGGTTGTTTGAAAAATCTTCTTTGAAGTCAGAGTAAGACTAGCATCTTCTTCATTTTCAGTTATTTCTTCATCAATGACTGGCATATAAACCTTTACAGGTTCATCAACTTTTTCTTTGCCCTTGGACCTTGGATCAATTTCCACTTGTGTTTTGGCTTTGGTTGCCTCAGAATTTGTTCTTTCCTTTATCACAATATCTTTAGGCTTTGGAAATTTCTTTTCAACAACAGAAGCTTTAGATTTTGTCTTGACGCCTTCTGCTTTGAGTCTAGCTTCTTCTTCCTTTAGACTCTCAAAGTCCATTCCTAGATTTTCTTTAAGAAATAACTCCTTTGAAATTTCTTCATCAAGTTCCAAATATTCACCAGAACTTATCCTTTTACCAGTATCAGAACTTATTCTTCTCCCAGTATCAGAACTTATTCCTTGACTTGTAATTCTAGCTTTACTTGATGAAAATCCTTTGCCTTGACCTTGACCTCTACCCTTGTTAGAGTTTCCCTAGTCATCATTTCCATCATCCTTTCCCTTCAGTGTTGAATAGATTTATATTTGGACTTAATCACTTTCTCCCCCTTTTTGGCATCAGCAGGTAAAAGAAGAGGGATAAGCAATTCCACTGAGGGTTGGATCTTATTGAGTTGATTTTGGTGAGAAGCTTGATTCTTCATAATTTCATCAATTTGAGTTTGTTGCTTCTCCTGAGTTTTCTCAATGTAGGCAATTCTGTCAAAGACTGGCTTGAAAAATATGTTCTTTTCAAGTTTCACATTCATATCTTGCTGGATCAAGGTTTCTTGAATTTTGTTCACCTTGGCATGAGTTGTTGAGTGTAGACCTTGAAGGTGCCTAGTACTCAATGCAGTAACTCTCAGCTGTGCCTTGAAATCATCATTTATCAGCATTTCATCAGCTTTTGTCAGATGCTCAGCAAGAATCTTTTCAGAAGGAACAAAACTAACTGTGTTCCATTCCTTAGTCCACTCCTTTCCTCTAGGAGTTTCACTCCAAGGTACTGGTACTTCCTTAACAAACTTCTTAACTAGATCAGCTTTATAACTGTGTATTGAGGTGCATGTCCTAATAGACCAGCTGCATCAGCATCTAAATTAGCAGCAGCTTCACCAGTAGATTCTTCATTGGCAGCATCAGAACTTGTAGATCCTGCAGGATCAGCATCCTATGATAAAATAGCAGTATGTGAGCCTATAGAGGCTTCAACATCATCCTCTAAATACTGATCTGCAGCCAGGTTCTGATCAACATCCAAAATTGATGTTGTTGGTGGAGTGAGTTGAATTGGTGGAGCTTCCAAGTACAAAACCTCAGGCACAATCAAGTTATGAATATCAATTTCAACACTTGTACCTGGTTCTTCACTATGTACTGGATCAACTATAGGTGACATAGGAGGTGTTGGTATTCCGTCTTGAGCAGTTTCTGTTTGTGCAGATGAAAGTGATTCAATAACAATTGGTTATGTTGAGATCAGAGATTCCTGATCCCCTTCCTTAGCTGCTTCCCCTATATCCTCTGAATCTGACTCAACTATGTCCCTGTGAGCTCTCTGTTTCTTTAACTTCTTCAAAGGTGGAGACACTGTAGGAGCTTTATCATCAGAATTTAACATTCTAAGCCTTTTGAGGGGCCTAGAACTCCCAGTTACAGTATGTGACGCCCCCGACCTCATAGTAACCTCAGGAACCTCACCCGGGGACGTCAAGCTAACTACAAACTCGTTATATGCTTACATAACCATAAACTTAATTAATAATATAAAATCCGTACAACATTTTTAGTCTATAACAAAAGTTTACGATACATTATAAGACCTTAACCGGGTACAAACATAAATCTATTACACAAACTTTATTCATTATCATACTACGCTTCTCGTCATCCACTAAAACCTTAGTTCATCATATTTTATCCTTTCCTGAACATCCTTCTCTGAAATTCTTTCTTGTGAAAGTTAGTTAGATAATAGAGTGAGCTCATAAAGCTCAGTAAGCATATATCGTACATTTTAACTGAAGTTTATCTAAAAACCAGAGTTTCAAATCATCAAATAAAATAAACAACTTTAACCAAGAGAGTCATCGAAAGCTCATCATGATCATCAAGAGTGCATCATGATATAATAGTTCTCGCAAGATTAAAACGGAATATTCAAGCACGACAAGTTCATCAATTCATCAAGTTTATCAAGTTGGGATCTCGGCCAGCTAAAGAATTGGTTTAGTTTACTCCCAAAAAGGAAGTATCATCATCAGTTCATCAAGTATCAGTGCAAGAATACTCGTTTTTCATCAGTGAGTTATCAGTCCGATCAAATCAATCATCATTTAAGAATCAAAACATCAACAGTGAAATAGTACAGTATATACTTACCTTAAATTGCTTTTACAATTTAATTACTTTGGGTCTCGAACCTCGATATAACTCTGTATCCTAACAATGTCAATTGTAATTCTCAGTAACAGTTTTTATTTCTTTATTCTCAAATCATTATTTTTATTTAATAAAATCCTACTAACTAATCCGAATTATCTAACTAATAAGTACTAATACTAAATACTAAATAATTAAATAAATAATAACAAATAACAAGAGAATACGAATACTTACCGAATTATGATACCCCGTAAGGTTACTCCTAAGTTGAAATTTGACATGGTTATTTCCATATATAGAGTAAGGGAGAATGATCCACCTACTCAATTTAGATCTGGTACATTAATGAGAGGGGAAACAAAAGAGTTGTCTTAAATGGCGACACTAAAGTCCTTCCGACAAGAAGTTAGGCGCCAACGACAACAAGAGCTTTCTAGGCGTCGGTGTCAACGCTTTGGACACGCGAATTACTTGTTTATTAATGTTCTGGAGTTTCTTCTAATTATCCCCACTTATCATCTTTCATGTATTCAATGTGGTATAAAAAATGAAAAGAAAAATAAGCGTCTTGGCAAAACCATTTCATGCCTTGGTGACGACTAACTCCTACACAACAAATGATTAGTTGTTGCCATCACCAATCACCAAGTTATTAATATTTAATGTCTTACTATATAATACTATCACATTTCCTGTTTGTTTCCAATGTGGTAGTATGTTATTTCTATTACTCATATACTCTTCTATGACCCATATTGAAAAGGTTTTGAGATAACTTCCTCCCAAGCCCTATATAAGGCTGGTATTGTTTGCAAGTATACATGGACACTAAGTGTCCCACATTGAATAGTCTTCAAAATAGATTTCCTCTAAGGTCTATATAGTTAACTTGCTCTCAAAACTCAAACTTATGCATAAATATAAAATAAGAATTTGGCTCTACTTAGAGCTAAAGTTGTTAAATATAAATAAAAATTTAAAGGCATGATAAGTGCAAGAAAATCAGTTCAAAATTTTAAAACGCATAAGTGCTGAGGCGTATACCAGCATTTTGGGTGCTAAACATAAAATTGTTTTGTCCCACATCGAAATGTTTATTAGAGTTAACCTCTTCCAAGCTCTATATAGCTGCAGTAAGGGGCGACTCCCCTAGGTACATACTTCATATTCGTTGCCTTGGCTCCATTTGGAGCAAAAGCTTTTTAAAGTTATAAAATTTATATATAAGAGTGTTGGTGGGTTTCTCACTTGTCCCACATCAAAAATATTTGAAGTGGGACTCCTCTTAATCTCTATATAATTGAATAAGAGATGTTCACCATGTAGTTTTGGCTTTTATGGGGGTAACCGAATTAATTTAAACTCTTAAATAATTTTAGGCAAAATGCTCTAACTAGAACTAATACCTAAATACATACAAAATTTTTAAGTTTCTCAACTTAACAAAATCCTCCATCATAGATTAACTTATTAAAGTTTATCCCACATCGAGCAAGTACAAAAACCATTGCCTTTCTTTATCTATATAAAGAGATTTGAACCAACTTAAAAACCAAAAACAACTGGACTTGAAAGCTATTATAGCTTTTAGACTATATCTACTTAGTCCCATATCGAGAAGATGTAGAACTAACTAAGATACTAGCTCAATAAAAAGAGCCTTAACTCAATTTTATTTTTAAGGCAATATTTTCATTTTCAAGTGAAATGTTCCTTCTCACTAAGCTTTGCCTAGTAAAGTTTTGGGCTAATTTATATTAGCTTGCAGTTATTAGTTTAAACTTTCATCTTTCTATTCCTATTCGGTGCCATAAGTATTATTTAATATTTTAATTAAATATTTGCATAATAATGAACACATAAATTCATATTACTTAATTAAAATTGTGTCGGGATATTACATTCTTCCCCCCTTAAACTAATTTCGTCCTCAAAATTTAAACTCAATTTGTACCTGACTTATTGAATAAGTGAGGATATTTTGATTTCATCATCTCTTCGGGTTCCCAAGTCGCTTCCTCTATTTAATGGTTTCGCCAAATCACTTTCATAAGAGGTATCACCTTATTTCTCAATTTCTGTTCTCGATGATCTATTATCTCAACGGGAAGTTCTTCATACTGCATATTTTCTCGAATTTCTATCAGCTCAAAATCTATAATATGCGATGGATCCGGAATGTACTTCCTCAGATACGATACGTGAAAAATGTTATGAATATGCCCTAAACTCGGTGGTAATGCTAACTCGTATGCTACTTCTCCCACTCATCTAAGAATCTCAAATGGTCCAATATAACGTGGACTTAATTTCCCTTTCTTCCGGAATCTCATAATGCCTTTCCAGGGAGAAATCTTAAGAAATACCAACTCTCTTTCCTTAAATATCACCTCTCGACGATCCTTGTCTGCATAACTCTTTTGTCTGCTTTGAGCCGTCAAAATTCTCTGTTGAATCAACTTGACTTTTTCAGTAGTTACACGAATTAACTCAGGCCCTAACAATTTTCTTTCTCACACTTCGTCCCAACATAACGGCGTTCTACATCGACGTCCATAAAGAGCCTCGTACGGAGCCATTCCAATTGTTGCTTGAAAGCTATTGTTGTACACAAATTCTACTAAAGGTAGATGTTCTTCCCAACTTCTTTTAAAGTCCAATACACAAGCTCTTAACATATCTTCCAAAATTTGAATTGTGCGTTCTGATTGCCCATCACTCTGAGGATGAAACGCCGTGCTCATACTTAACTTAGTACACATCTCTTCTTGAAAACTATTCCAAAATCTTGACGTAAATCTTGGATCTCTGTCAGAAACAATTGAAACAGGTATTCCATGCAACCTAATTATTTCCTGCATATATAATTTTGCTAATTTCTCTAATGGTGATGATTCTGAAATTGCCAGAAAATGTGCACTCTTCGTTAGTCTATCCACAATAACCCAGATGACATCATTTCCCTTTTGTGTTCTTGGCAAACCTAGTACAAAATCCATCGTAATGTGTTCCCACTTCCATTCAGGGATAGGTAAAGACTGTAATAATCCCCCAGGCCTTTGATGTTGTGTTTTTACTTGTTGATAAATTAAACACCTTTCTACATATTTCGCAATTTCCCTCTTCATCTTAGGCCACCAAAAATGTTCTTTCAAGTCCTTATACATCTTCGTAGATCCACGATGTACCGAAAAAGGTGACGAATGTGCGTTCGACAAAATTTCTTTCTTAATTTCTACATCAGACGGTACACATATTCGATCCCGAAACCTAACGATTTCATCATTACCTTTCCTAAAATCCTTTTTACCTAATTCTGAATTTGAATTATTCCAAATTTCCTTTAAGCGTTCATCTTGTCTCTGACTTTCCTTTATCTTTTCTAACAAGATGGGTCTAACCTCAATTTGATACAATAAACTCTCTTCCTCTCCTTTCTTAACAAATTCAATCCTAAGTGTTTCTAATTTCTCATGATTTGTGGATTTCACTTCAATACTCGAACAATTCCCTACTTGTTTCCTACTTAATGCATCAGCCACAACATTTACTTTACCGGGGTGATATAAAATTTCACAATCATAATCTTTCAACAACTTCAACCATCTTCTCTGTGTCATATTTAAATCTTTTTGTGAGAAAATATACTTTAAGCTCTGATGGTCAGTATAAATTTTGCACTTTTCCCCATACAAGTAATGTCTCCAAATCTTGAGAGCAAAAACTACTGCAGTCAATTCCTGATCGTCGGTGGGGTAGTTCTTCTCATGGTTTCTTAATTGTCGAGATGCATAAGCAATTACCTTACCGCATTGCATTAGCACACACCCCAAACCTTTTCTTGATGCATCACTATAAATCACAAAGTCTTCAGTTCCATCTGGTAATCCATGTACCGGGGCAGATGTTAGTCTTTTCTTTAACTCATCAAAACTTTGCTCACATTCTTTCGACCAAACCAACTTAACGTCCTTCCTTGTAAAATTCGTTAACGGTCCCGCTATCTTAGAGAAATTTTGAACAAACTTTCTATAATATCCGGCCAACCCTAAGAAACTTCGAATTTCTGTCACCGTCTTTGGTCTCTCCCAATTCATAATTACTTCAATCTTTGAAGGATCAACTGAAATTCCTTCTTCCAAAACTACATTTCCTAGAAAACTTACTCTTCTTAACCAAAACTCACATTTTGAAAATTTAGCATATAACTGTTCTTTTCTCAAAGTTTGTAACACCATCCTCAAATGTTCCTCATGTTCTTTCTCAGTTCTCGAGTAAATAAGAATATCATAGATAAATACAATTACAAACTTGTCCAGATAATTCCTAAATACTCGATTCATCAAATCCATAAATACTGTCGGTGCATTTATCACCCTAAATGGCATCACTACAAATTCATAATGACCGTATCGAGTCCTAAATGCCGTCAATGGAATGCTTTCTTTCTTTACTCTCAACTGATGATAACCTGAGCGCAAATCAATCTTTGAAAAGTAAGTGGCGTCGTGCAATTGATCAAAAAGATCGTCTATTCGTGGTAGAGGATGTTTATTCTTTACTGTCTACTTATTTAGCTCTCTATAATCAATACATAATCTTAGAGAACCATCCTTCTTTTTCACAAACAACACCGGTGCTCCCCAAGAAGAAATACTTGGTCTAATAAACTTTTTATCCAACAACTCTTGTAATTGTAACTTAAGTTCCCCTAATTCTGTCGGTGCCATTCTATATGGTGCTTTCGATACTGGTTGGGCATTCGGGATCAATTCAATCCCAAACTCAACTTCTCTTTCAGGGGGCAAATTTGGTAATTCTTCGAGAAAGACATCTAAAAACTCTCTGACTATGGGTGTATCCTCAATTTTATTTTTAATTCCTTCATTTTCCACAACATATGCTAGAAAACTTTCACAACCTTTTCTTAACATCTTACAAGACTTTAAAATTGATATCATAGCACTGGGTTTTTCTACACTATCTCCCTTAAAATATACTTTCTTTTTATTCGAGCCGTTTAAACATATTCGCTTCTTATGACAATTTAGATTTTCCCTATGCTTCGACAACCAGTCCATTCCTAGAATCACTCCAAAGCCCTCAATTTTAACGATAATAAATCCACTAAGAAGGTTTGTTCACTAATCATTAAGGGACAATCTCGATAAATTTTATCTACGAATAAATTTCTATCGTTTGGAAGTTTTACCAGAAATCCATTATCTAGACTTTGAACAGGTACATTTAACTTATCCACATATTTTGTATCCATAAAAGAATGGGTTGATCCCGAATCAAACAAAACATGAACATCTTGAGCACAAAGTTGAAGCGTACCTGACACTACATCATGAGATTTTTCGGCATCCTGAGTCATCATTGCGTAGGTTCTTGCCACTGCCCTAGGTGCTGATTGCTGAAAAGGTTTCGTTGTAGAAGTCCCATTTCCCTCAGTTTCAACTTTTTGTCTGACTCCTTTTTGTGGGCAGCCCCTTGATAAATGACCTGGTTGTCCGCAAGTGTAACAAGAAATCACTTTAGTCTTGGGACATTGAGAAGCTATATGTCCCTTTTCTCCACAATTGTAACACAACCCATCAGCTCGATAACAAATATCACCACCATGTTTCAGTCCACATTTCTTGCACTCAGATACGGTGATCCTCTTATCATTTCCCCGAAAACTCTCCTTCTTCCTTATGTGTAGTTTCTTATTGTCCTTCTTAAATCCTGAGTTAACACTCAATTCTGTCTCTCTTCCTCGTTTCTTATTATTAAAGAATTGAGTGCGAGCTTCATAGTCCCTTTCTGCAATTCTCGCTTTCCCAACCAACTTATCAAATTGTTCCAACTCCAACAAGGACACCTTCTCTCTAATTTGGGGTTTCAGCCCTTCTTGAAATCTTTGACATTTTCCGACTTAGTATCAACCTGATGAGGAGCAAACCTGAAAAGTTCCAAGAATCTTGAGAGATACTCCGACACGGACATTCCTTCTTGCTTTAGTCCTAGAAACTTCATCTTCATCTCATTCTTCATACAGGTAGGAAAATATTTATCAAAGAACAATTCCGGTATCTCTATCACTTTCTCCATTTCTTTAATCCATACATTCGCAACATGTGGATCCAATTCTCCTTTAAAAATCGGGGGATCTGCATCCTTAAAAGCCTTGTAAGTACACCTTCACTTATTCTCGCCTTCTTTTTCCATATTCTCAACATGTTCCCCATTTATTTCGGGAGTATCCATAGTTGTTCGCCCCTTCATTAAGCTCTTAAACATATTCTTCATTTCTCCCAAAATCAACAACATCTCAGGGCTAATTTGTACACTGGATCCAGTCCCATTAGAATTTCCAACAGCCATCTTCTCCTACAATTCAACATATAATATTAATCCTACTTCATTCGAAATATATATATCGCAGTAACGAATTATCGAGTACTACACATATCATGACATACGTCACAATAACGATCAATCGAGTACTACACACGTTATACATCCTAAGATGGTCAAGTCAAAAACCTACGCTTATGCTTTTCCTAAACGTTCCTCGAGCCTATAATTTTACTACTCGGGATTCTAAATCATATATTTGTCCCCTTTCGAAACCCTAGCTCTGATGCCACCTGTGACGCCCCCGACCTCGAGGTAACCTCAGGAACCCGACCCGGGGACGTCAAGCTAACTACAAACTCGTTATATGCTTACATAACCATAAACTTAATTAATAATATAAAATCCGTACAACATTTTTAGTCTATAACAAAAGTTTACGATACATTATAAGACCTTAACTGGGTACAAACATAAATCTATTACAAAAACTTTATTCATTATCATACTACGCTTCTCGTCATCCACTAAAACCTTAGTTCATCATATTTTATCCTTTCCTGAACATCCTTCTTCGAAATTCTTTCCTGTGAAAGTTAGTTAGATAAAAGAGTGAGCTCATAAAGCTCAGTAAGCATATATCGTACATTTTAACTGAAGTTTATCTAAAAACCAGATTTTCAAATCATCAAATAAAATAAACAACTTTAACCAAGAGAGTCATCGAAAGCTCATCACGATCATCAAGTGTGCATCATGATATAATAGTTCTCGCAACATTAAAACGGAATATTCAAGCACGACAAGTTCATCAATTCATCAAGTTCATCAAGTTGGGATCCCAGCTAGCTAAATAATTGGTTTAGCTTACTCCCAAAAAGGAAGTATCATCATCAGTTCATCAAGTATCAGTGCAAGAATACTCGTTTTTCATCAGTGAGTTATCAGTCCGATCAAATCAATCATCATTTAAGAATCAAAATATCAACAGTGAAATAGTACAGTATATACTTACCTTAAATCGCTTTTACAATTTAATTACTTTGGGTCTCGAACCTCGATATAACTCTGTATCCTAACGATGTCAATTGTAATTCTCGGTAACAGTTTTTATTTCTTTATTCTCAAATCATTATTTTTATTTAATAAAATCCTACTAACTAATCCGAATTATCTAACTAATAAGTACTAATAATAAATACCAAATAATTAAATAAATAATAAAAAAAACAAGAGAATACGAATACTTACCGAATTATGATACCCCGTAAGGTTACTCCTAAGTTGAAATTTGACATGGTTATTTCCATATATAGAGTAAGAGAGAATGATCCACCTACTCAATTTCGATGTGGTATATTAATGAGAGGGGAAACAAAAGAGTTGTCTTAAATGGCGACACTAAAGTCCTTCCGATAAGAAGTTAGGCGCCAACGACAACAAGAACTTTCTAGGCGTCGGCGTCAACGCTTTGGACACGCGAATTACTTGTTTATTAATGTTCTGGAGTTTCTTCTAATTATCCCCACTTATCATCTTTCATGTATTCAATGTGGTATAAAAAAATGAAAAGAAAAATAAGCGTCTTGGCAAAACCATTTCATGCCTTGGTGACGACTAACTCCTACACAATAAATGATTAGTTGTTGTCATCACCAATCACCAAGTTATTATTACTATTTAATGTCTTACTATATAATACTATCACATTTCCTGTTTGTTTCCAATGTGGTAGTATGTTATTTCTATTACTCAGATACTCTTCTATGACCCACATTGAAAAGGTTTTGAGATACCTTCCTCCCAAGCCCTATATAAGGCTGGTATTGTTTGCAAGTATACATGGACACTAAGTGTCCCTCATTGAATAATCTTTCCTCTAAGGTCTATATAGTTGACTTTCTCTCAAAACTTAAACTTATGCATAAATATAAACTAAGAATTTGGCTCTACTTAGAGCTAAAGTTGTTAAATATAAATAAAAATTTAAAGGCATGATAAGTGCAAAACAAATCAGTTCAAAATTTTAAAACGCATAAGTGCTGAGGCGTATACCATCATTTTGGGTGCTAAACATAAAATTGTTTTGTCCCACATCGAAATGTTTATTAGATTGAACCTCTTCCAAACTCTATATAGCTACAGTAAGGGGCGACTCCCCTAGGTACAGACTTCATATTCGTTGCCTTGGCTCCATTTGGAGCATAAGCTTTTTAAAGTTATAAAATTTATATATAAGAGTATTGGTGGGTTTCTCACTTGTCCCACATCGAAAATATTTGAAGTGGGACTCCTCTTAAACTCTATATAATTGAATAAGAGATGTTCACCAAGTAGTTTTGGCTTTTATGGGGGTAACCGAATTAATTTAAACTCTTAAATAATTTTAGGCAAAATGCTCTAACTAGAACTAATACCAAAATACATACAAAATTATTGAGTTTCTCATCTTAACAAAATCCTCCATCATAGATTAACTTATTAAAGTTTATCCCACATCGAGCAAGTACAAAAACCATTGCCTTTCTTTATCTATATAAAGAGATTTGGAACCAACTTAAAAACCAAAAACAACTGGACTTGAAAGCTATTATAGCTTTTAGACTATATCTACTTAGTCCCACATCGAGAAGATGTAGAACTAACTAAGATACTAGCTCAATAAAAAGAGCCCTAACTTAATTTTATTTTTAAGGCAATATTTTCATTTTCAAGTGAAATGTTCCTTCTCACTAAGCTTTGCCTAGTAAAGTTTTGGGCTAATTTATATTAGCTTGCAGTTATTAGTTTAAACTTTCATCTTTCTATTCCTATTCGGTGCCATAAGTATTATTTAATATTTTAATTGAATATTTGCATAATAATGAACACATAAATTCATATTACTTAATTAAAATTTTGTTGGGATATTACACAGTATCTTTCTGAGAAGAAACCTTCTCCACTTCTACAACAACAGGTCTGATATTGGAACCTGTTCCTCGGTTGTTTCCTCAAATCAACATAATTTAATCAAAACATTCATCAGAAAATAAAACTGAAAGTCGATGAAGTAAAGATTAATAAATTGCAATTAAACATGCATAGTCACATAATTTGAGAAACAAAGAACAAATCTTGCAATTAAAGAACAATTTCATTGATATATCAGATGATTACATTTCATGAAATTTATCAATTACATGTAATAATTACAAGATAGTCCTATTCTACGAATCCTAAAATCAACAGCCTTAGTCCTTGTCTAAGAAGACTAACAAAGCTAACGGTGAAGAGAAACGGATGGATGACAATTAATTCTTCTTCCTACTTGGAACAAAGAGAACAACAAGACGAATGATTTGCTCCTGCTGTTTAAGAATACGAAGATGAGCTTCTCTTTGGAAAGATAACAGATCATTTTTAATGTTCTCTGGAAGTTGAATCCAGATGACAAATGGAATATTGTTGATAGAATATGAAGTCGGAATTCTATTTTGAAAGATAGTCACAGTTTCTGTGCCATAAGAGTAATACAAACTAAAATGTGCCATTATTTGAGAGAAATGAATAGATGTGGTTTTACTGATGAATGATCAGTCATTTAAATAGGCAATGGAATACTAAGGGACGCAAGGACTGGTTAAAAATTACAAGTAAAAATAATGACCCCTCGACTCCCTATACTGATGTGTAATAATAACAGTCAGTAAAAGATCTAAAGCCAGAGTTAATGGGCACGGGATATAATAACAATTATTGTACGCATGCAGTTTTTAAGACATACACGCTAACTGTGGTGCCCTCCAAACCCGGGTCAGAAGTTTGGGGTCTACAACATATACACAATATAGGAACCTGTATATAAGATACCATTTGCAATGACCCTGCTTTACATAATCCATGGATCGCAACAGGTTAAAGTATGAAAACAAGCCACAACCTTAACTTTTATTACAACGTACCAAATCCCAATTAATTTAACTTACAACTGATAATGAAATTATTCTTATAATTTTATTATCTCACTACCATATGAAGCTTCTGCTAGCTCGATCCAACTCAAACTGGAATCCTAGCTCGCACTTTGGACTGAGGAACTTCACTATCATCCATATCCTTTTTAACTGTAAAATATATAAAATGATTCGCAAGAGTGAGCTAACTAGCTCAGCAAGTCACAATAACAATAACTGAGGCTAAACAATGATCAAACGAGATGATTCAAAGGAATCAAGTTTCTTGCTAAACAATCAATATAATTGGATATTCATTTTAAGTTTTTAAAACCAAGGTTAGGCTGCTGATCAGCCACGCACTAACCCCGAGCAAAGCACACAACACTACTCTAACTACTGGATCGAAGGCACACATTGGCCTAACTTGACCATTGATATGGTCTGACCATGAATTTGGTCCACATATAAAAAAAACTATCCAATTTTAAAGCAGTTCAATATGATAACCAATATAATTCAATAAAACTGGATCATAATCAATAACAATAAAATATTTGTATAAGAGCATGGTGAAAATTCATGGGTACAAAAAGGGTATGTCAAAGTATATAAAAGAAATGGCCTCCAGCCTGTAGAATAATCGTGTATTAGATGAACAATGTTTTTACAAGGTTTTAGTACTTTGATGTCACAAGGTAGGGTCGAGTCTAAAAGTTTCTGTTTGTTTAAACAATTTTGTTCTAGTGTTTGGTATATGATGGATATATATTTGTGGAGTAGTATCGTATTTGTGTGGTTTAGTATTTGGTAAATCAACAAGAATTGGTTCACAAAGAATAAGGCTTACGGCTCAAAAATCAAATGATGTGGCTCAGGTTCAAGGCTAAAGGATTCCAAAGTACTTTCACCATAAAACAGAGCTATTTTGAATACTTAACAATAAGCTACGAGAGAATTTAGAAATATTTGCATTATATCTCAAAAAAAGTTTAGATGTACTTTCCTTACAGGGCTTTATAACTATTACTGATCAACTCTGAGCCGACTCTGCCGCTCAGGCTTTATTGTCTATCCACTAGATCACTCTGGATTCGACCTCAACACTTAAGTCCTTTGATTGGAACCTTACTGAGCTTTTCGACTGACCACCAACTATCCTTCGTCCAATGCCCAATTCTCGGGCATTCCGACTAGAACCTACAAGGTCGAAACATCCTAACTTAGACATTCGATTATGCTTGATATATCCTCGCTAACAATCTACCTATGCGCTAACAAAACCCGACTCGTAACACATACATTATTGCAATACAGGCATCAATTAGGATTCATGTCCTCAAAATCAATTCGGTGTTCATTTTCAGAAAATGCGTATACTCGTCATTGTATGAAATTAGGGTTATTGGTTTTGGAAAAACGTTTCACTACATCATATAATCAGGTTTTGTATAAAACATACGTATATGTATTTACTTGTACTCGCTCGACGTCCCGATAATCCTCGGATACGCTCCCGTATTTCCGTAGTTCAATATTTCCAAAAATCAGACACCGTCCCCTTCGTTTATCGGACTACCCGTCGAAACATCATCGACGTCAAATCAATCACAACAAACAATCCAATAATTACTTCAACCGATACCATAATTGAAATCCACGTCACAAATCCCAATCACTGATTCAACTACTTTATTCTTACTATCATACGCATTCTAATTTGGACCTTAATAATTATATCCGACTATTTACAATTCGAAAATAGTGGCACGAATCAAATATTAAATATTGTTTTATAATTATAGGACTCAGAATTAATTCATCACAGTCCACCATCCGCTCGTAAAAAGTCATCGCGGACGGCGGCAAAATTTATTGGTACCCGATAATATTCGGGTTTCCAAATAAACTTCGTCGATTAAATACAATTCACACGCGAAACCATTAATATCATGCATAATCATTCAAATAATTCCTGCATAAAAACAAAGGAATTAATAAAATTATAAACTAATTTGCAATTCACCCGCTGAGCGCAATTACACACACGCGCCACCAGAAACACCACCAATCGGAAACAACAACAAAGACCAAACAGTCACCACATACTCAAACAAATTACCACACACACTTAAATGTATACACATACGTGCATATGCATCACAGAGAAACAAAATATGATCAACCGGAAAAACAAGAAACGGCCAGGCACTACAACACCGAAATCAAGCACAATACACACACGCACACGCATGTACATATGTATATATTCTTGACAATTAATCAGGAAGCAGAGAGCGGCGTAACTAGCTCACCGGAATTAGAGCTGCGGCCACCGGAAAAGAAACCAGGGGCGAGACAAGAATAAAATAACAGAAAAGAGACGGGGAACGGGGAGAGGAGAGAGAGACGAGGAGAGAGTTGAGAGAGGTAGAGATTGAGGTAGACGAAGGAACAGGGGTGTACATCCCCTTTGATTTTGATTTGATCTTTTTTCTGCTGTTCTCCTAACTGACTACACGTGTATATCAATTATGCAGAGTTTTGACACGTGGTTTTTAAGATAACTACGAGAGTTTTAAGTCCCGATTTGTTCCGACGTACGAAATTATTGGACCGAGGTGCACATAAAATAACATTCAAAATCTACAAAAATAGTCCTGAAATATCATAAATATCCCGAAGTAAATAAAAACATAAATTTCAAAATTTTAAAACAATTTCTGAAACGTAATTTATACCCGCTTTTCTCAAATAAAGAATCGACATGCCGGTGAAATTAATCTCGAAAATTTCCAAAATAATTTTAAAATTCTCAAAATATTCCAAACTTAAATAAATATGAGTTTCATAATTTTTGAAGAATTCTGGAATTAAATATAGATTTTTCAGATAAATATAATCAGAAAATCATACAAGGTTAAATAATTGATAAATTATTGATTTCTCAATTTTATAAAGTCCTAAAAATTATTATTAAAATTATAAAGTCATAAAAATAATTTTAGAAACAATCCACATATTTACACAAATAAACTTGTATTAAATCCACTTTTAAAAGCTAAAACAATTCAGTATACTTAATAATTAATTACACGAACAATCTTGTACACCATAATCACCTACATAGATAAAATAAAACAACACATAGCTGATAGAAGCTATACACATATATTATTCATTTAATCATTCCATAATTATACATTTAAATAATACAAAAATACACGAGTCGTTATATCCTTCCCCCCCTTAAAAAGATTATGTCCTCAGAATCTAATCTAGCTAAATAAACGAGGATATTTGTCAAGCATATCCAACTCTAACTTTCAGGTAAACTTTTTTACTTGAAAAAATTTACTCAAAGCATACTTATTAGGAATATAAACTCCTTTCTAAGGACTCGTCTTTAACAATCAAGAATTTGGATCGATCACTATATGTAGAACAACTTGGACAAGAGCTCATTGGCTCCTGATCAATTACTTGATTTGAATCAGATACTTATCGCTTTAACATTGATAGGAAAAACACCCTATATGTACACACTGCTGTGATGGTAACATCAACTCATGAACAACTTTATCTATATTTATCAATACCTCAAATGATTTACTAAATTTAGGACTTAACTTGTCCTCTCTACTCAGATATATCCAACATTTTTCAAGGCAACACTTTTACTAGCACTACTAGTCCTATTTCTATACCCATGCACTCTCTCGATATAAATCCGCCTTCGTGCTTTGATTATCCCAAACTGCTTCAATCAATATCACTATACTCTTGGTGTGCTGAATTAACTTAGAATTTAACAACTTTCTTTCTCCTACTTTATCTCAATAAAAATGGAAACCTACACTTGCGTTCACATGAAGCTTGATAAAATGGCATTCCAAAGATGACATCGATGATAAATAATCATTCCTGTGTTTCCTTAAAACTCAATCTCTCAACATATCTTACATTTCCTGAATCACTTCCGTACTTTGACTCTCCGTTTAAGGATGATATGTGGTGCTCATTTTCAACTTGGTTCCTAAACATTTAAATATCTCTTACTCTTTTCCATCAGTTAGGGCTGAGAAGTAATCTCATATATTTACGTATTATTACCTTTAAGTATTTAAACTTCATATTCTACTCTTTCCAATTCGTTTATTCACTCCTCGGTGGTCCTAATTACATCTAATCCTTTCTGTCGGCATAAGGCATCTGTTACCATACGGCTTTGCTCAGGTAGTTATTAACGGAGTAATCAGAGTCTTTTGTTAACCTTCGTCAAAATTTCATTTTTGAAAACTCAACGCATAGTTGCTTTCCTTCTGACCCTTGGAGAAAAATCCTTGGGCATTCCACGCAAACTTTCTTATTCTTTGAATAGCTGAGGATGTTATCAATAAATACAGTTTGCTTATCTAAGTACTCCTTATACACCATGATCCTTAATTCTTCATAGACAACTGACACACTTGTTATTTCATATAATATCACCAGAGCTTGCAATGCTTATAACTTATTTTAATCGTAATCTCTGTTATGTCCTTAGGTCGGATCTTAAGTTAATTCTCGATAAATAACACACTTCTTGAATTAGGTCTCGTAAGTAATTAATTCTTTATAAGGGTCACTTATTCTTATTTGTTGTTTTATCCAACTCCCGATAATCGGTACATAATCTCATAATTTTATTCTTTTTCTCCATCAACATCACTAGTACACTTACGATTCGCTTCTTGTAAAACCACTCTTTGGTCTGTCTTGTCCACTGGGCCTCCGATACTTTGTCTTAATTCTTTGACATGTCCAATACTTCTTATTACATTTTGAAATTTCCTTCTTGTACCTGGTTATCACTATTTTATATATTTTTTTTAAATTCTCGTACATCTTGACATTTCTTCAGTAAATCAAATACTTTATATTGTTCATTCCCTGTAAGATCTCATTTCTTAATTCTTTTACTTGTAGCATCCAAGTGCTAGAAGAAAATCTAGGAATATCGTGATTGTTCTTCTGGGTGCATAATCTTCCTCTTACTAACTGTTAACATCGTGATCCATTATCTTCTCTTGACATCACCTTATCTTTTCTTAACAATTCTGACTAAAAGGTCATACTACCCATCCTTGTTTCTTTGGGATTACATATCTGACTTCCAACTCTTATGGTCCGTATAGATCTTACACCTTTCTTCATACATATCGTCTTTCCCAATCTTCCAAAATAAATATTATTACTGTTAGTCCCAATTATGAGTAGGATACTTCTGTTCATAAGGTTTCGGTTATCTGGGTGTATATACAATAACTTTATTGTGCTACATCAACACATATCTTACTCCCTTATAAGAAGCATCACTATAAATTACCAAATCTCCTTGATACCTTCAAAGTGATAAAGCAGGTGCTGTAACCATTCTTTTATTTAACTCCGCAAAAATTTCTTCACCCTTCTCCATTTCATATAAACTTCTTGCTTATCCTGGTTAGCTTCATCCAAGATATTGCAACTTTCAAGAAATCTTGCACAAATTTCCTATAGTAACCGGCCCTTGATAAAACTTCTTACTTTTGTTGGTGTTTCTGGTCTCTTATCATTCATAGTAACTTTAATTTCTGTTGAATCTCTTTTTATCTTCTCCACATTCACTATTTATGCTAAGAACTATATTTCATACAACTTCTTTCTTCTCCAACTTCCCAGTTATCATTAAATGCTTTGCATGGTCCTCCGTTGACTTTAAGTGTTACACTACAGCTTATCCAGATATTCCTTAAAGGTGCTGTCCATCAAGTTTAAATATTACTGGTATATTGGTTAATCCAAATGACAATACGAGAACAGTACTTAGTTCTGAAAACTATCTTTGATATGTCCATAGGTTTAATCCTCAATTGGTGAAATACCAAGTCTTAAATCAGTCTTATAAAAGTACTTTGCTTCTTTTGTTTGATCAAACAAACCATCCTTATGAGATACACTGGGTCAGATCGCTTCTTCTTCTAACATCTCTTGCATCTGCTTTGCTAACTTCCTCATTTTAACTGGTGCCATTTTGTGTAAGGCCTTGGTCACTGACTTCATCTTAGGTGCTAAGTCAATCGCAAGCCTCATTTCTCTATCTGGAGGAAATTTTGATAACTCATCTGGAAACATATCTTGAAATTCCTTTATTGATATAAAATCTTCAAATTTTGTTTGCTTCTGACTTTTATTTATCTCATAATCACCATAATGCTCACATCTCGATCACCGTAATCATCGTTAACAAATTCTTTACTCTCCTTCTTCCTTTATATTTCATCATATTCTCAGTTGACGTCTTCAGGACTATCTTTTCATCACGATGGTTTGTCTGGGCATCACACTTAAATAGTTAATCTATTCCTTAGAACATTGTCAAATCCTCTTATCTCAGATGATGTCAATTCTTCATAAGTACTCGCTTATTTAACAATTACATGTTCTTGAATTGTTATTCCTTTGATCTTAATCTTATCAATTCAACAGGGTAATTCATCTTATCAATAAAACCTTGAGAGATAAACAATTAAGTTTCTCTCACATCTTTCAATACTTTAACGCATAAAGTATCCACGATAATCATTCACATCACCACATCTGTATTCTGAATAACATATTTCACAGGAAAGTCACAATTTCTCATTCTCGGAGACGTATTCCTCATTGGAGTAGATTCCCTTGACTCTTAGTGCATCCCTGACTGGGCTAGTGATTTGCAATTCTCGTCATATGCCCTTGTTTGCTTTCCATGCATGAGAGGTAGATGGAACTTTGCCCGCTTGGTCCATAATGCGTTGATTTCTGTTGGAAAAACTCTTGCAAAAAACGACAGTACAACGAAACAACTAGAAGGATTCATAATTCAACAAAATTAGAGTTGAAAAGAAAGAAGAAACAAGGATTTGAATATGAAAGAGACAACCACATTGGTACTTAAGATGACCAGTCTTTCATACCTAATGGCATACAACACATGATTAGGTGGCGTCCCACCCGACTCTTCGTCATTCTGACAAAGTGTCTCACCATAACACTGTTTGTCCCAATCAGAAAGCAAAACTTGAGGGAAACAATTAAATTTGAAAGAAATGCAATATCCTCCTTTTTGATGTCACAGCAAGGAGTTTATTTAAGAAAAGAAGTTCATACTTATTTAAGAATCAAAAAGGAATATACGCTGTAATATTGAAAACTAGAATGATACCGTTGGTCACCATCCACATTTCATTTGTATTCATCTTTCGAGCTTGTTCGATCATCTCCCAATTGCGTCATATAACAACTCTAGAAGGTACACTAAAATGCCTTCGCAAATTAAGCATTATGGTAGATTCTTACTTGCTAAGTCTTGCATCTTTAGCATCGCATCTACACGTATAATATTTTAACAATTCGATCATAATGGCGTTCTCATCAGATAACTTCGGGTTTCCTCTTTTTAATTTAGAATAACCACGAACTATTCAATATAACGATCCTTTTGTTAATAATATTCTTCTTTTAGAAAAGTTTGGAAATCTTCCCAATCTCCTTTGATCACGCCCAGGCTCTTCTTAAATCGATGAATTCTTTAAACTTTAATGATCTCTGTAACTTGATGAATAATCACTCAGTACACAGATTCTTTTATTAACCTTGTCAAATAACATTTACACCTCACGGTTAGGAATAATCAGCTTCTTCATAATCACGGGTTACTTGGTTCTTTGAATTAACAATACTAAGTCTGAAGTAAGTATCCTTCCAGGCAATCCGGGTTTTTAACAAACAAGAAACACAAGTAGTAACTTGACAACCAAGGTTTAAAACTTATTTTATTCAAAAGGCTTTTAAAAATTTTGTAAGGAAAAAAAAAATCTTTTTCGAAAACTTGTTAAAATTTTTGAAAATCACAAATCTGGTTGTCCTTACTATATGAGTTGGTTGTTGTCCTTCCGACCTAAAACAAGGTACCAAATTAAAGAAATAATCACATAAAGGTCTGTTCACTTCAATCTACCTTTTCTCCTTTATCGTGTCCATTTTCCTTCCTTAATCGACGAAAATTTCAATTGTCGTTGCTTGTTATCTTATTCGTAGCTTCTCATCAAAGCTTCCATACGGGTAATATTCTTGACATTATCATTGCAGTAGTTAAGTAGAACAGGCTATCCAATAGTCAACAAATCGGCTGATGTCACATCCCCTTGTTACTATAAATATATCACATTGTTATAACACCATTAATTATCTTCAAGAAAGCTCCAGAACCATAATCTCCTCTAACTCTCTTTTCAATACTTATCTAATCCATTCCACAAGCTAGTCATAGGTGGCCTAATCACTAATGGCTTCTTTTAATCTGGTAACAACTATCCTCCGAGACACGTGAATCTTTCTTTTCATTTCTTTTTTCTTAACTCCCTCTCACTTTTACTTATATCTCAAATACTCACCATTTACTATAACCCCCGAATCCATCCTCGTAGGTACAATTGCTTTATAGGACTAGTTTTAAACTGGGGTATAGAATAGGGTGTAGGGTAAACTGAAGAGATACACTCACAATCGAATGTCTAGTAAAACAAGAATACACAGGTGGAGGTTCTTAAATAGGTAGTCTCGTATCAAGAGGTGGTAGAATAGCTTAAAGAGGTGCAACTATCATAACAAAAGGTAGTACCGTTAATACGAATGGAGGAACAAGGTGCAAATCAAATCCGAGAGAAGATGATGATCCTTGATCGGAAATCTCCAAATGATCGGATGATATAGGGAAATTAAAATCTACCATTGTCATTGTCTGAAAATCACATCGCAAGCTAAGAATCCCGAATCGCAACATGAACCGTGCCGGAGATCTACTATATAGTCGCACTCATCCTCACGACGTCTAATCTTTCTATTTCCTAATCCTTATCCTAACCCTCTACCCAATCCCGACAATTTAGGCTTTTTTCAGTGACTTATAACCTGTAGCTCTGATACCAACTTGTGGCGCCCTCCAAACCCGGGTCAGAAGTTTAGGGTCTACAACATATACACAATATAGGAACCTATATATAAGATACCATTTGCAATGACCCTACTTTACACAGTCCATAGATCGCAACAGGTTAAAGTATGAAAACAAGCCACAACCTTAACTTTTATTACAACGTACCAAATCCCAACTAATTTAACTTACAACTGATAATGAAATTATTCTTACAATTTTATTATCTCACTACCATATGAAGCTTCTGCTAGTTCGATCCAACTCAAATTGGAATCCTAGCTCGCACTTTGGACTGAGGAACTTCACTATCATCCATATCCTTTTTAACTATAAAATATATAAAAAGATTCGCAAGAGTGAGCTAACTAGCTCAGCAAGTCACAATAATAATAACTGAGGCTAAACAATAATCGAATGAGATGATTCAAAGGAATCAAGTTTCTTGCTAAACAATCAATAGAATTTGATATTCATTTTAAGTTTTTAAAACCAAGGTTAGGCTGCTGATCAGTCACGCACTAACCCCGAGTAAAGCACACAACATTGCTCTAACTACTGGATCCAAGGCACACATTCGCCTAACTTGACCATTGATATGGTCTGACCACGAATCTGGTCCACATATAAAAAAAACTATCCAATTCTAAAGCAGTTCAATATGATAACCAATATAATTCAATAAAACTGGATCATAATCAATAACAATAAAACATTTGTATAAGAGCATGGTGAAAATTCATGGGTACAAAAAAGGTATGTCAAAGTATATAAAAGAAATGGCCTCCAGCCTGTAGGATAATCAGGTATTAGATGAACAATGTTTTTATAAGGTTTTAGTACTTTGATGTCACAAGGTAAGTTTGAGTATAAAAGTTTCTGTTTGTTTAAACAATTTTGTTCCAGTGTTTGGTATATGATGGATATATATTTGTGGAGCAGTATCGTATTTGTGTGGTTTAGTATTTAGTAAATCAACAAGAATTGGTTCACAAAGAATAAGGCTTACGGCTCAAAAATCAATTGATGTGGCTCAGGTTCAAGGCTGGAGGATTCCAAAATACTTTCAACATAAAATAGAGCTATTTTGAATACTTAACAATATGGTACGAGAGAATTTAGAAATATTTGCATTATATCTCAAAAAAGGTTTAGATGTACTTGCCTTACAGGGCTTTACAACTATTACTGATTAACTCTGAGCCGACTCTGCCGCTCAGGCTTTATTGTTTATCCACTAGATCACTCTGGATTCGACCTCAACACTTACTGAGCTTTTTGACTGACCACCAACTATCCTTCGTACAATGCCAACTCTCGGGCATTCCGACTAGAACCTACAAGGTCGAAACATCCTAACTTAGACATTCAATTATGCTTGACATATCCTCGCTAACAATCTACCCATGCGTTAACAAAACACGACTCGTAACACATACATTATTGCAATACAGGCATCAATTAGGATTCATGTCCTCAAAATAAATTTGGTGTTCATTTTTAGAAAATGTGTATACTTGTCATTGTATGAAATTAGGGTTATTGGTTTTGGAAAAATGTTTCACTACATCATATAATCAGGTTTTGTATAAAACATACGTATATGTATTTACTTGTACTCGCTCTACGTCCCGATAATCCTCGGATATGCTCCTGTATTTCCGTAGTTCGATTTTTACGGAAATCGGACAGCGTCCCCTTCGTTTATCGGACTACCCGTCGAAACATCATCGACGTCAAATCAATCACAACAAACAATCCAATAATTACTTATACCGATACCATAACCGAAATACACGTCACAAATCCCAATCACTGATTCAACTACTTTATTCTTACTACCATACGCATTCTAATTTGGACCTTAATAATTATATCCGACTATTTACAATTTGAAAATAGTGGCACAAATCAAATATTAAATATTGTATTATAATTATAGGACTCATAATTAATTCATCACAGTCCATCATCCGCTCGTAAAAAGTCATCGCGGACGGCGGCAAAATTTATTGGTGCCCGATAATATTCGGGTTTCCAAATAAACTTCGCCGATTAAATACAATTCCCACGCGAAACCATTAATATCATGCATAATCATTCAAATAAATTCTGCATAAAAACAATGGTATTAATAAAATTATAAACTAATTTGCAATTCACTCGCTGAGTACAATTACACACACATGCGCGTATCACTCACGCGCCACCAGGAACATCACCAATCGGAAACAACAACAAAGACCAAACAGTCACCACATACTCAAACAAATTACCACACACACTTAAATGTATACACATACATGCATATGCATCATAGAGAAAGAGAATCTGATCAACCGGAAAAATAAGAAATAGCGAGGCACTACAACACCAAAATCAAGCACAATACACACACGCACACTCGTGTACATATGTATATATACTTGACAATTAATCAGGAAGCAGACAGCGGCGTAACTAGCTCACCGGAATTAGAGCTGCGGCCACCAAAAAAGAAACTAGGGGCGAGACAAGAATAAAATAAAAGAAAAGAGACGGGGAACAGGGAGAGGAGAGAGAGACGAGGAGAGAATTGAGAGAGGTAGAGATTGAGGTAGACGAAGGAACAGGGGTGTACATCCCCTTTGATTTTGATTTGATTTTTTTTTCTGCTGTTCTCCCAACTGACTACATGTGTATATCAATTTTGCAGAGTTTTGATACGTGGCTTTTAAGATAACTACGAGAGTTTTAAGTCCCGACTTGTTCCGATGTTCGAAATTATTGGACCGAGGTGGACATAAAATAACATCTGAAATCTATAAAAATAGTCCTGAAATATCATAAATATCCCGAAGTAAATAAAAACATAAATTTCAAAATTTTTAAAATAATTTCTGAAACGTAATTTATACCCGTTTTTCTCAAATAACGAATCGACACGCCGGTGAAATTAATCTCGAAAATTTCCAAAATAATTTTAAAATTCTCAAAATATTCCAAACTTAAATAAATATGAGTTTCATAATTTTTGAAGAATTCTGGAATTAAATATAGATTTTTCAGATAAATATAATCAAAAAATCATACAAGGTTAAATAATTGATAAATTATTGATTTCTCAATTTTATAAAGTCCTAAGAATAATTATTGAAATTATAAAGTCATAAAAATAATTTTAGAAATAATCCAGATATTTACACAAATAAACTTGTATTAAATCCACTTTTAAAAGCTAAAACAATTCAGTATACTTAATAATTAATTACACGAACAATCCTGTACACCATAATCACCTACATAGATAAAATAAAACAACACATAGCTGACAGAAGTTATACACATATATTATTCATTTAATCATTCCATAATTACGAATTTAAATAATATAAAACTACACGAGTCGTTATACTAACCACTAACCCATAATGATTATGACTATTTTATCTCACTTTAACCAATATTCTGTAAAAATATTATCGTTCAAGTAATGACCAAAAATAAACTAAGTAAATAAATACTGCCACGTCAGCATCAGAACTTGATTATTATCAGGATTAAAAGTCATCAGAATATGGCTCCTTAACTCGAAAAGTGAATATTTATTTATGTAATTCTTCACACAAATACTGGTGATAGGGGTAAATAAATTGTGATAGTATAATTAAATACTGCAAGGTATGGGCTGCTAGGCCCAATAAAAAGATATGTGATACTCAGACCGGAAAGGTTAAGCCTGATGGGCTAGATCAGGCCTAATGAAGGCCCAAAAGCCCTGATTATTAATTAATTTCGTAATTGATTAATAAGGGAAAAATCAGCTATTGAGAAGAGTCCTGATAAGGATATAAATCCTTATAGATTAGCCTCAAGGGGACCTAAAAGGATAAGAAATCAGTTTCCTACTATCTAGGACTCCAAAGTCCATTCCAATTATGAGACTTGCCCACCAGGTCTCCTATACCAAGTCCAATTCTAGGACTCCCAACATCTATATAAGGGGTCTCACCCCACAAATCAGAACTACGTTTTTTGGCTTGATTCTCTAATTCACAGAGATACGTAGGCATCTCGTAAAGGCAGAATTAAGCTACGAAACACGAGAACAGCCATTAAAGGCCTTGAGCTCCTGAATCTTAGCAATAAATACAACAATTATATATATTAGTTTTTAATCCATAACATTTGGCGCCGTCTGTGGGAAAGCACAACAACCATGGCGAGAACACGGAGAACAATTAGAGCTCTGGAGGAAGGAACACCATCAGGGACAACTCAGGTGATTTCATCAACCGTGGAGATTCCTCCCCACTCCACTTATGCATCTGCTCAAGGGGAAGCCCAGACAGGGGCAACTCAACCTCAACCACAAGGGACAACTCCCCCGACTATTCAAGGTACGAATCCTCAAGTTCAACAAGTACATATACCTATGAATTCTCGACCCATCGGGTATGAATATTCAACTATTGTTGCTACTAACCCCCCTTATGGGATGCCCCTTCACCCTGAGGTTGGAGGAAGCGGATATACTGGGTGAAGCGAAGCACGAGGGCAGTCGCCCCCTATATACGAGGTTTGGGTCCTATCCCTGAGGATCGGGAATTTTCTGGTCCTTACACTGAGAGAGACTCCGAATCTTCGGATGATGAAGTGGCCCCGAGAAGGAGGCATCCTGGAAAAGAGCCAATAGCCAACGGAAGGCAACGCCCCCAAAGCACCCCAGGGGCGAATCCCCAAGAAGTGCAGGAAAGGATCAGGGCTCATGAGGCTGAAATCCAAAGGCTGAGGCGTGATTTGGAGGCTCACCAGGCCACCAGACCCCAGATACCTCCTAGGGGGAGAAATCCTCCTCCTGTCATAGACCTGGATGGTCCGGTAAGAAGAAGGGCTGCTGTCCCAAGAACTGATCCAAGCAATCTCCTTCCCCTTGGAGATCCTGATGATCCAACTCCACCCTTCACAGAAGAGATAATGAATGCCCATATCTCAAGGAAGTTCAAGATGCCCACTATCAAAGCCTATGATGGCACGGGAGACCCCGCTAATCATGTTAGGACGTTCTCTAATGCACTGCTGCTGCAACCCGTGAATGATGCTATAAAGTGTCGGGCCTTCCCTCAAATCCTGTCGGGTATGGCTCAAAGATGGTACAGTCGCTTGCCCCCAAACTCTATTGGATCGTTCAGAGAGTTAAGTCAGGTTTTTATTAAGCAGTTCATCAGTGGAAAAGTCCATGAGAAAAGTTCAGCATCTCTTATGAGTATTGTGCAGGAAGCTAAGGAATCCTTGAGAGATTACCTGAATCGTTTTACAAAGGAGGCTTTAAAAGTCCCAGACCTTGATGATAAGGTAGCTATGATAGCACTGCAACAAGGAACTAGGGATGAGTTTTTCAAGATGTCCTTGGCCAAACGTCCCCCTGAAAATATGTTGCAGCTCCAAGAGAGGGCAGGGAAGTATATCAAGGTTGAAGAAAGCATGAGGAAGACCGTAGTAAGTAATGAGCCCACTGGAGGCAAGAAGCGGAAAACTGATCTGGAGTATATCGCTAAGGATAAGTATCCTAGAACCGAACAAAACCCTGATTCAACCCCCAAGAAGGGAGGACCTGGGCAAAAGTTCACCGAATACGCTAAGCTGAATGCTCCCAGAAGCCAGATCTTGATGGAGATCGAGAAAGATCGAGATGTTCGTTGGCCTAAGCCATTGAAGGCCGATCCAGCCAAGCTAGATAAGAGCAAATATTGTAGATTCCACAAAGATGTTGGCCATGACACCGATGAGTGCAGGCAATTGAAGGACGAAATTGAGTTTTTGATTCGAAAAGGAAGATTGAACAAGTATACTGGAGAAGGAGGGGACAGAAATAATAATGGAAGGAAGAACTTTGAAGATCGTAGGAGGGACCAAGACGATCAGGGGCTGAATCCCCAACCTAGAGGGCCGGTTATAAATGCAATTTTTGGAGGACCGCGACGCCCTCGAGGACCTGTGATAAACACGATCTTTGGAGGTCCAACTGCTGCTGGATTGTCCAAAAATTCCAGAAAGGCATATACTAGGGAGGTTATGCATATTGTTGGAGAAGCCCCGAAGAGGGCCAGGACAGAAGTAACATTGGCTTTTGATGATTCTGACCTAGAGGGAGTCAAGTTTCCTCATGACGACCCGCTGGTCATAACACCGATAATAGGAAACAGCCCGGTCAAGAGGGTCCTTGTTGATAATGGTGCTTCTGTGGATATCCTGCTCCATGACGCCTTTCTAAGGATGGGGTATAACGATTCCCAGTTAACACCAACCGACATGCCGATATATGGATTTGCTGGAGTAGAGTGTCCTGTAGAAGGGATAATCAAGTTGCCAATCACCATAGGTACGGAACCAAGGCAAGCAACGCAGATGTTGGATTTCGTGGTGGTAAAGGCTAGTTCAACTTATAATGCTATCATGGGGAGAACAGGGATACATGTCTTCAAGGCAGTCCCCTCTTCCTACCATTCAGTCATGAAGTTTCCCACCCGAAACGGGATTGGAGAAGAGAGAGGAGATCAAAAAATGGCTAGAAGCTGTTATGTGGCCTCTTTGAGGGCAGATGGAGTCGGGGGGCAGGTTCTTCCTATTGAAGATATGGATGTTCGAGAAAATGACGAGAATAGAGGAAGGCCAGCAGAAGAATTGGTTTCGGTTCCTTTAGACCCCGAGAATCCAGAGAGGATGACTTTCATTGGAGCCACATTAGAGGAGCCCCTTAGAGGGAAATTAGTGAAATTTTTGCAAGGAAATAGTGATGTGTTTGCATGGTCAGCAGCTGATATGCCAGGCATAGACCCGAAGTTAATTACTCACAAGCTAAATGTAGATCCAAGCCGGAAGACAGTGAAACAAAAGAAAAGAAATTTTGCCCCGGAAAGGCAAGAGGCTATAAAACAGGAAGTAGAAAAGCTCTTAGAGGCTGGTTTCATTGAGGAGATTCAATTTCCGGAGTGGTTAGCAAACCCTGTAATGGTGAAGAAGGCTAATGGAAAGTGGAGGATGTGTATAGACTTCACTAATCTGAATGATGCATGCCCCAAAGACTGTTTTCCACTGCCAAGAATTGATACTTTGATTGATGCCACTGCTGGACATGAGATGCTGAGTTTCATGGATGGATTTAGCGGATACAACCAGATCAAAATGCATAAGGATGACATTCCAAAGGTATCATTCATCACTGACTTTGGTGTTTATTGTTATCTTGTTATGGCGTTTGGTCTCAAGAATGCAGGAGCCACCTATCAAAGGCTGGTAAACAAAATTTTTAAGGATCTCATTGGTAAGACTATGGAAGTCTATGTTGATGACATGTTAGTCAAGAGTCTAGTAAAGACTGATCATATAACCCATTTGAGAGAAGTTTTTGAGGTCCTGAGGTACCACAAGATGATGTTGAATCCTACGAAATGTGCTTTCGGAGTAGGATCTGGAAAATTCTTGGGATTGATGGTCTCAAAGAGGGGAATTGAGGCTAACCCTGATAAAATAAAGGCAATCCTGGACATGGAACCGCCAAAAACTGTCAAGGATGTTCAGAAGCTCACAGGAAGGGTTGCTGCGCTAGGACGATTCATCTCCAAGTCAGGAGAGAAGTGCTTGTCATTCTTCAAGTCACTAAAGAACATCAAAGACTTTGTATGGGGTGAGGAAAATCAGAAGGCATTTGAAGATTTAAAGAAGTACATGGCCCAAGCCCCGTTGTTGGCCAAGCCAGTTCTGAATGAAGTTTTATTCTTGTACTTGGCTATTTCAGAAAGCGCCTTGAGCGCGGTGTTGGTTAAGGAGGAACTGAAAGTCCAGAAACCCGTATACTATGTCAGCAAAATTTTGCATGGTGCTGAATTGAGTTATTCAACTATTGAGAAGTTTGCTCTAGCCTTGGTAATGGCTTCAAGAAAACTGCGTCCATACTTTCAGGCTCATCAGATTGAGGTGCTGACAAATCAGCCACTGAGAAATATCATTCACAGTCCCAAGGCAAGTGGGAGATTGATTAAGTGGGCAATAGAGCTGGGAGAGTTCGATCTCAAGTATAAGCCACGTACGGCAATAAAAGCCCAGGCACTAGCTGACTTCCTGGTGGAATGTACTATACCCAACCAAGAAGTCGGGGGGCAGGAAGATGCCATACCTCAAGACAAGGGAGTCGATAATGGGGGCAAAGAGAAGGATGAGAAAGAATATTGGGTTCTCTATTTTGATGGAGCATCAAAAACAAACTCCAGTGGAGCAGGGTTGGTTTTGCAAAGCCCTGATGGGTTCTTGATTGAGTATGCTATGAAGCTAGACTTCCCAACCACAAATAATGAGGCAGAGTATGAAGCCCTGATAGCTGGCCTTGGTCTAGCTGGGACACTTAGAGTCAAAAACTTAAAGGTCCGTGGAGACTCGAAGCTGATCATATCCCAGGTAAAGGGAGAATTTGAGGCAAGGGATGATACGATGGCTAAGTATGTCCGCCTAGTAAGGGCTGTGATGACCCAATTTAATGAATGCCATGTTGAACACATTCCAAGGGAAGAAAATGTTAAGGCAGATGCGCTATCAAAGTTTGCTTCATCTGAGATATAAGAAAGTTCAGGAAGTGTGTACTTCCGTGTTTTAAAGACGCGAAGCATAGATGTTAAGCTTGTGGCTCCCATAGGCCTGGGGACATCATGGATCGATCCCATTAAGGCTCACATTCAAACCGGATGGTTGCCAAGCGATGCAACTGAAGCACGAAAGTTAACTGTTCGAGCACTAAGATACTCTTTGATAGATGGGATTCTGTATAAAAGATCTTTTGTGGTTCCTTACTTAAGGTGTCTCAGGCCCGATGAGGCACGCTTGGCTCTCGAGGAAGTGCATGAAGGTATTTGTGGACAACACTTGGGGGGCAGGGCCTTGGCTCATAAAAGAACCCGTTTAGGCTTCTATTGGCCAGAAATGATGGCTGATGCCAAAGAATATGTGAAGAAGTGTGATCGCTGTCAGAAGCATGCACCAGTTGTTAGACAACCCCCCGAGATGCTGACCTCTATCAACTCGCCTATTCCCTTTGCTATGTGGGGGATGGATATTCTAGGGCCTTTTCCTATGGCCATGGCACAAAGGAAGTTTCTGATTGTAGCCATTGATTATTTCACCAAGTGGATCGAAGCCAAACCTTTGGCCAAAATCACAACTAAGCAGGTTGCACAATTGCTGTGGGAAAACATTATGTGCCGATATGGAATTCCCCGTATCCTCGTCACTGACAATGGAACATAATTCAACAACGAGGAATTCAAGAAGTATTGCGAAGAAAATGAAATTGAGTTACGATTCACCTCTGTGGCTCACCCACAAGCCAATGGGCAAGCGGAAGTAGCAAATCGAATAATCCTGGATGGACTAAAGAAGAGGATCGAGAAGTCAAGAAATAATTGGGTGGATGAGATACTTCCCATATTATGGGCCTATAGGACCACCTGTAGAGTCACGATAGGAGCAACTCCCTTCATGTTGGCATATGGGGCAGAAGCAGTAGTTCCAGTGGAAATATCACATTCCTCTCTAAGAATCCAGGCTTTTAATGCTGAAGAAAATGAGGAAGGGCAAAAATTAGCCTTGGACTTAATTGATGAGGTACGGGACGAAGCACATGCAAAGATAGTGGACTATCAGAAGAAAGCCTCATTCTATTACAACCTAAGGGTTAAGGAAAGGTTCTTCAAGCAAGGAGATTTGGTCCTTAGAAAGGTGGAAGCTTCTGGTGTAGGGCAGAAAGGGAAGCTTGCCCCAAATTGGGAAGGGCCATACAAAGTTAAGAGTGTTCAGGGTAGAGGAACCTACAAGCTGGAGACTATGGATGGTTTTGAAGTCCCGAGAACTTGGCATGCACAAAACCTGAAGGTTTACTATGTGTAGGGCAGTTGGATACGATTCTCACTTGTCATGATGGAGAGTAGGTTGAAAAGCACCTTGAAGCTTTGCTTGCTTAGGATTTATATGTCTTATTATAAAGTTTATTAAGACTTGTGTAAGGGATGAATCCCAAACAATTTTTGAAGCTCAGAGAATTTTTCGAAATATGTTTGAATCTCTATGGCATGGCAAGTAAATTAAATGCATGATATGAAAGCCCTATAAAAAGGCCCAATTCAAAAAAAAAGGTTAAATCTTGTTGGGCCTGGAAGTATGTCAAGCCCAGATAAGGGCCCCAAATATTCAAAGCCCAGCACCCGGGGTCCAAAAACTGGAAGAAAATATATATGAGTATTATCTTCAAAAACCAGAAATAAGTCCCAAATCCAAAAAGGATTTGGATAAATGAAGGCCCAAAAACAAGGCCTAATCCTACTTGAATTAGGAAAAAACCCAGTATAGGGATCAATAAATCAAGCCTAGGGTCAATACTAAGTGCCCAATTAAAGATCAAAGCCCAGAAAGGCCCAAGTTGAAATCCAATACAAGGTTTCATAAATCTAGCCCAGGTTTAGGGCAAAGATCAACCCAATAAGAGGTAAGCCCAGAAAAAGGCCCAATTAGCTGAAAATTAAGTGGCCCCAAATTAAAGACCAATTTAGGGTGGACCAAAGAAGCCCAGTTAAAAGTAAGGGGCCTAATACAAAAACCCAGTCAAAAAAGGGGAAGGCCCAAGGTAAAGGCCTGGTTTAGAAAAGGCCCAGGGTCAAAAATAAAGTACCCATAAAAGAATTCAGGCCCAAATCTTAGGCTCAAATTTGAGATTGGAAAAAATCCAGCCCAGACTTAGGGCCCAAATCAAATATATGGAGTCACAGAAAGTAATATATCCCAAATTCCAGACCCAATTCGATCAGGTTTCATGTTGTATTTATCGTCGAATTAGTTGAGATCGAAAAGGCTTCGACCAAGGCTAGAAAAGGAGGTTAATTCGGTCAAAAATATTTATCAAGACCAAAATGTTCCTGAGGAAATAATCATGCCCAGTTGACAACCCAAGTGTTTGAAAAGCCTTGTATGAATCCCATTTGATTTTTAGGAAAAAAAAAAGGGTGAAAAGAAGCCCAGCTAAATTTTTGGCCCAAATTGAAAGCCCAGAGTTGGGAGCCCAATTGAAAGGCCTCTGAAGCCCAATAAAAAAAAAGCCCAGTTAAAAACAAAAGTTAGCCCAAAAAGAAACGAGCCCAGTAAAGGGCCTATATAATTGATGTGGGAGGCCCAGGGATAAGGCCCACTAAATTAAGGCCCAAAGATCAGCCCAGTTTTAAGGGCCCAAATCCATGTGTATATTCCTGACCTGTTCGACCAGAAAACACAAAGAAGTCCTGGTCGAATTGCTTGAGGTCGAAATCCTGTCGATCAGGGTAAATAAAGGCCTTAATTCGACCAGGACCAGGACCAATTCGACCAAAAAGTGTGAAGAATTCCTGGTCGAAATCCTCGAGCTCGAAATATCGTCGACCTGGGCATCTAAAAGGGGGCTAATTCGGTAAAAAATGGAATCTTGACCGAAACAGAAGTTTCCTACTCGAAAATTCCTGGTGGAAATATTTCAAAAAAAAAACAAAAAAAACAAAAAAGGGAAAAAATCCTGGCCGAAATTCGACCAGGACTTCTGCTCGAAATACTCCTGCTCGAAAGGCTGTCGACCAGGACAATATGGAGGTTAATTCGACCAGGATCCTGGTCGAATGGATTCCTGGTCGAAAATTGTATAAAAAAAAAGGAAGAAAAAAGGAAGAAAAATGGAAGAAAAAATCCTGGAAAATTACAAAAAAAAATAAGGAAATTCCTTAAATAATTTCTGAAAAATGTTAATATTTTCAGAAATAAGGAATAAATCCAGAAAATTAAAGGATAAATCCCAGAAATTAGGGAAAAAATCCAGAAAAATAAGGAAATTCCTTAAATAATTTCTGAAAAATGTTAATATTTTCAGAAATAAGGAATAAATCCAGAAAATTAAAGGATAAATCCCAGAAATTAGGGAAAAAATCCAGAAAAATAAGGAAATTCCTTAAATAATTTCTGAAAAATGTTAATATTTTCAGAAATAAGGAATAAATCCAGAAAATTAAAGGATAAATCCCAGAAATTAGGGAAAAAAATCCAGAAAAATAAGGAAATTCCTTAAATAATTTCTGAAAAATGTTAATATTTTCAGAAATAAGGAATAAATCCAGAAAATTAAAGGATAAATCCCAGAAATTAGGGAAAAAATCCAGAAAAATAAGGAAATTCCTTAAATAATTTCTGAAAAATGTTAATATTTTCAGAAATAAGGAATAAATCCAGAAAATTAAAGGATAAATCCCAGAAATTAGGGAAAAATCCAGAAAAATAAGGAAATTCCTTAAATAATTTCTGAAAAATGTTAATATTTTCAGAAATAAGGAATAAATCCAGAAAATTAAAGGATAAATCCCAGAAATTAGGGAAAAAATTCAGAAATAAGGAAATTCCTTAAATATTTTCTGAAAAGTGTTAATATTTTCAGAAATAAAGAATAAATCCAGAAAATTTAAGGACAAATCCCAGAAATTAAGGGAAAAATCCAGAAAATAAGGAATAAATCCAGAAAATTTAAGGACGAATCCCAGAAATTAAGGGAAAAATCCAGAAAATTTAAGGACAAATCCCAAAAATTAAGGGAAAAATCCAGAAATTAAGGATAAATTCCAGAAAATTAGGGAAAATCCCAGAAAATTAGGGAAAAATTCCTGGAAATTAAGATGATTTCTGAATAAAAGGAAGATTCATTGTAAATGTGTAGGTCACTCCACACTTTACGCAAAAACAAAACCCTGTAAGGGAACGAGTAGATTTAACTTCTGCAAAACCTAATCAATGTTTCCCAAAAGTTGGGGGGTAAATGATAGGGGTAAATAAATTGTGATAGTATAATTAAATACTGCAAGGTATGGGCTGCTAGGCCCAATAAAAAGATATGTGATACTCAGACCGGAAAGGTTAAGCCTGATGGGCTAGATCAGGCCTAATGAAGGCCCAAAAGCCCTGATTATTAATTAATTTCGTAATTGATTAATAAGGGAAAAATCAGTTATTGAGTAGAGTCCTGATAAGGATATAAATCCTTATAGATTAGCCTCAAGGGGACCTAAAAGGATAAGGAATCAGTTTCCTACTATCTAGGACTCCAAAGTCCATTCCAATTATGAGACTTGCCCACCTGGTCTCCTATACCAAGTCCAATTCTAGGACTCCCAACATCTATATAAGGGGTCTCACCCCACAAATCAGAACTATGTTTTTTGGCTTGATTCTCTAATTCACAGAGATACGTAGGCATCTCGTAAAGGCAGAATTAAGCTACGAAACACGAGAACAGCCATTAAAGGCCTTGAGCTCCTGAATCTTAGCAATAAATACAACAATTATATATATTAGTTTTTAATCCATAACAACTGGTATGGTTACATCAGAACTTAATCATCAGAACTTCCATCAGAACTTGTCCTCAGAATTTATGCAATCTGACACATAAACTGTTCATCTAAAACAACATTTATCACCATAGTAATTTTCATCATTCGTATGGAGTGTAAGTGTGTGCATTAAGCTAAATATCAGAAAAAGAGTAAAGTCTGATTCACTTCAGAACATCTTAGAAATAAGGCATAACTAAGAACTTTGTTAGGTCATACACACTGTAGAAGGGGGTTGAATACAGTGTTTATCACCATCAAATCGAATTAAAGAACTCAAGTAACAGAAAACAAACTTTATTCAATATAATAAACTCTGTTACAATATGGAACTGTCCTCTCTCAGTGATGAACAAATATCACGAGAGCTGCTAGGGTTACAATGAATAATATTCTCGATAATGATAACACATATAGTGTAAACCCTACGTCTGTGTTTATATACTACACAGTTACAAGATAATCACTAATTGATATGGAATATAATTCTTCTTCCTAAAATATATCAATCAGTTATCTTTTCTTCCAAGTATTCCATTCTTGATAGAATTCCTTCTTCATGCATATTTCTTCTTACGTTTGTCTTGATCTTCTTTCCTTTCAATCAGCCGCCTTCCTTATCTGAAAGTTTCCTTTAAGTCCTGATATTATCTCCTGATAAATATCTCCTGAACCTTAAGTACTGATAACTTAAGTTCTGACTTCAGTATAAGTGTTGATTTCAGTTAAGTACTGATTTGTCCTGTTCAAGTAAGATCTGAAAACTAAACATAAATCATATTAGACATGACTTTATCAAATATATCTAACAATCTCCCCCAACTTGTAAATTAGCATAATATACAAGTTTAACAGATATTTGATGATGTCAAAAACATTAAGTACAAATGCATGAAAATTTGACTAGATAACTACAACTTACAGTCCTTAAAGCTTTACCAACTTTAACTTCTGATAACAACTTTAGTCTGTATACATATCAGAATTTGAGCAGTTGTAGATCTTGACTTGGCTTCATTTTCTGATCTCGTTGATGTCAGGAGTTGTTATGAGATAGTTCTTTAACAAACATCTCTCCGCATATCTGAGTTCATCAATCATCCTCCTTTTAGCATCTTTAAGTTCTGCAGTATCTTCACCAGTTTGGAAGATAGCATATCTGAGATCATTAATTTTCGCTTTTCTCAACTCCTGATCTAGTCTTATGACATAGGCTTTGTCAGACTCTAGATTTAATTCAAGTCCCTTAATACCAAGATATGTTCTGATTTGTGCAGTATTAGGTTTCATATCAACAATATCACCCTTGTGATCTCTGTACTTGGGACAGTATGTGTTGTCAGACTTTACAGAATAAAGCCTTTTCAGTCTCTAAATTTGAGTCTTCAAATAACTTGCAGCACTTTCTGTTATTTTGTCATTCACTTAAAGTAAGAATAAAACATGTTCTAGTTCCTCAAAATACTTCAATGGTATAGCATTTTCCCTTATATGGTAAACCCTTCCATCTGTCATGAAATATAACAAGATGTATTCTTTCAAGAAGGTATGGTAGACCATCTGTACGGATTCTAGTTGATTCAATCTTTCAGGAGTTGCTCCAATACCTGGTTCACTTAAGGAAGTTGGATCATTGGTTGTGTTCTGTACTCTTCTTTCATCAGCACTACCCAATCCAGATTTATCTCTTGCTTCCTTTCCAGTAACCACTCTTCCTTCAAAACCACTTGCTACAGTCTTCAAAGGTTGAGTCTGTTTGGATTTAGTGAATCCTGGTAGGAGTAACTTTGAGGATTTAACATGAGCAATGTCAGAGGTTTCCTTTGACTTATCTTCTGATATCAAGTCAACTTGAGCTATGTCAGAGGTTGCTTGCTTCATTGTTATATCAGAACTAACTAACTCTTGACTCTGAACAACTTGAGCCATGTCAGAGGTTGTCTTAGAAATCTTCCTTGAAGTCAAAGTAAGATTAGCATCTTCAACAGAAATTTCTTCATCCACAGGAGGCACATAAACCTTTACAGGTTCACAAACTTTTTCTTTGCCCTTGGACCTTGGATCTATCTGCAATTGTGATTTGGCCTTGGTTGCCACAGGATTTGTCCTTTCTTTTATCACAATGCCTTTAGATGTAGGAAGTTTCTTTTTAACAACAGAAGCTTCAGATTTGGAGTTGACTTTTTCTTACTTAAGTCTAGCTTCTTCTTCCATTAGACTCTCAAAGTCCATTCCTAGATTTTCTTTCAGAAATAACTGTCTAGAAATTTCTTCATCATGATCCAAAAGTTCATCAGAACTTATCTTTTTACCAGTATCAGAAGTTATTCTTCTCCCAGTATCAGAACTTATTCTATGACTTGTAGTTCCAGCTCTACTTGATGAATGATCTTTACCTTGACCATGACCTCCACTCATTCCAGAGTTTCCCGAGTCATTACCATCATCTGTTTTCTTCAGTGTCTTATCAGGTTTGAATTTGGACTTAATTACTTTCTCCCCCTTTTTGGCATCAGCAGGTAAAAGAAGAGAGAGAAACAATTTCACTGAGGATTGGATCTCATTGAGTTGAGACTGGTGAGAAGCTTGATTTTGCAAAATTTCATCAATCTGCGACTGTTACTTCTCTTAGATTTTCTCAATGTAGGCTACTCTGTCAAAGGTAGGTTTGAAAAAGTTTTTCTTTTCAAGTTTCATGGTTGTTTCTTGCTTGATTAAAGCTTCTTGAATTTTATGCACCGCGGAATTAGTTGTTGAGTGTTGACCTTGAAGATGTCTAGTACTCAATGCAGTAACTCATAGTTGTGTCTTGAAATCATCATTAATTAGCATCTCATCAGCTTTTTCCAAGTGCTCAGCAAGAATTTTTTCAGATGGAACAAAGGTGATTGTGTTCCACTCCTTAGTCCACTCCTGTCCTCTAGGAGTTTCACTCCAAGGTACTGGTGCTTCCCCTGTAACAAACTTCTTGACTATCTCAGCTTTATGAATAGTTTGTTGAGGTGCATGTCCTGATGGACCAGCTGTATTAGCATCTGCATTTGTAGCAGCATCACCAGTATCATCAGCATTTGCAGCATCAGAACTGACATAATCAACATCCTCTGATAAAAGAACAGTATGAGAGGCTATGGAGGCTTCAACATCATCCTCTAAGTGCTGATCTGCTTCCAAGTTCTGATCAACAGCCATATTTTGATGTTCACCTATAATCTGATCTTCAATGTCTAGATGCAGAGAAGGTATTGTAGACAACTCTGGAGTAACATCAGCATCAGGAATTGGTTTTGTTGATGGATTGATTGGAGCTGGTGGAGCTTCTAAGTAGAGAACCTCAGGCACACTTAGGTTTTGAATATCAATCTCAGCACTTGTGCCTGGGTCTGCAGTAGATACTGGTTCATTTACAGGAGACACAGGTGGTGTAGATACTGTATCTTGAGCAGTTTCCTGAGTTGGTGACAATGGAGGTGTAGATGCAGTAGCTTCAACAAATTCTGGCTCCTTTGAGATCAGAGATTCCTGATCTCCTTCCTTAGCTGCTTCTTCCTCATCCTCTGAAACTGGCTTAGCCCTATCCCTATGTGCTCTATGTTTCTTGTATCTCTTTGAAGGTGGAGATACATTAGGAGTTTCATCAGAATACATTCTTCTAAGCCTTTTGAGAAGCTTAGAACCCCCAATTCCAATATCCTTCTGAGAAGAGACCTTCTCAGCTTCTTCGACAATAGGTTCTGACACAGAAACCTGTTCCTCACTGTCTGACTAATCTCTCAGAACAATCCTCCTTCTCTTCTGTTGTGTCTGATGTACAGTCTTTGTCCTCTTGGGCTTTGAAGATGAAGGCCTCAAAGTATGTGCTGATGATGAAGGTTGAGACATCTGTGAAGATTTGAAATATGTTCTGATGGAGGGTTGAGTTGGTTGAGGTGTATGTGTGTTGTGTTCTGATGGTTGTTATGGTGTCTGGGATGTGCTGGGGGATTGAACATCAGGGTAAACAGATCTGTAGGTGTGAGGATCAGCATTTACCCGGATCTGTTTTACAGACTGAGGTACCTGTAAGGGTCTAACCACCTTTTTCTTAAGGTCAGCATTTACCAAGTCATTAAAAGCCCGTTTTACAAGCTTAAAGGGTGGAATTAAATCAATGGTAGGTTGGGGTTCATCAGCACAACAGAAGTTATATATAAGCTGACAAAATCTAGCAAAGTACACTACATTCATATCTTCTGTCATCCTATCCCCTATAAAACCTAGCACAGCACTTCCAAAATCAAAGTGAGTTTGGTGAATAATAGCATACCCGATATGTTGACTCATAATTGGAATGGCATCAAAGTTGGAACACTTATTGGCGAATGCCTTAGTGATGCAGTCGAAGAAAAAGCTCCATTCTTTCCTGATATGTGCCCTTTTCAACTGTCCAAACTTGGCCAAACTCTTCTCATAACCCAAATTGGCCATGAGCTGCTGAAGAACAGGTTCCTCCGCTGTTGAAAAAGTGCAGCCTTTTGGTAAGTGGAGAGCTTTACGAACTGCTCAAGGAGTTACCACATGCTCAACATCATTCACTTCAAAAATAATGCTTGGAGTACCAGTAGCACCACCATTATCAAAACGCCCAGTCCGCCAAAACGTCAGAACTTGTTGGCTTGAAATGACTTGAGGTTGGGTCAACGCATACCCAATCTCACTGTGTGCTAGAAGATCTTGCACAAAGTACAAATCAGATGGAGCTTCAGCCTCGTTCAAGATTGCAGCATAGTTGTTGGGTACAAACTTGGCTCCATCTATAATCAAATCCTTAGGTGCCATGAGAAAAATTGACAAATTAGGTTGCCTGTAAGATGTTTGATAGAATGTCTGTATGAAAAAGCGTCAGTAGATGAGAGAGAATAAAAGTAAAGAGGGAGAGATAAAATATGAAAGTAAATAAAAAGTTTACAATCTTTTCTCTCTTTTACTTATACACGGTAGAAAAAGTAACCATTTGGACACCTGTCAGACATGCAGCAGTAAAAGATAATTAATGGGCACGGGAATTCAGTAATCATTACTTATCACATGCAGTTTTTCAAAAAAAAAACCGTTTCACTTACCAAGTAATCCCATTAATCAAGGTAGTTCAGTTTTATTTTAAAATTTAAAAATGTTCCCACTTAATAAATTATTTTCACTGCGAGACCAATATTCTGTAAAAATATGACCAATGTGAGAATGACCATAAAGAAACCAAGTAAACAAATACTGCCATGTCAGAATCAGAACTTGATTTGTATCAGAGCTAAAAAGGTCATCAGAATATGGTTAATATCAGGATTAAAAATGCATCAGAATATCAAACGACTCAGAGACAAAATCTTGCATAAATATAAAATTTTATTAATATATTGAGCAAATACATTTCATGAAATTTAAATTATATGCTAAAAAGTACAAGATTGTCCTAAGCTACAATTCCTAACATCAACAGCTTTTGTCCTAAGCTAAGAAGCCTGACAAAGCTGACGGTGAAGAGAAACGGGTAGCAGAAATTATTTCTTCTTCCTACTCTCAACAAAAAGAACAGCGAGACGAATGATTCGCTCCTGCTGTCGGAGATGACGGAGATGTAGATCTCTTTGGACTGTCAACAGGTCATGTTGAATGATCTCTGGAAATTGAATCCAGAGATTACGAGGAATGTTGTTGATATGGTATGGAGTTGGAATCCCATTTTGGAAAATATGTACAGTCTCAGTACCATAATTGTTAAACCAGCCAAACTCAGCCATTTGTGGTAAGAAGAGAGTGAGTTTGTGAGAAAATGAGAGATGTGCTGGCTGGAATGAAGTGTTGGTTTAAATAGGCAATAGAATGCCAAGAGACGCAAGGAAAATTGAATGGTTACATGTAGAAATAATTCTACATCGTCTCCCTAGACTGAGGAGAATAATAACAGCCATTGGAAGTGAAAAACAGGATTTAATGCACACATGAAACAAGTAAAAATTACTGTGCATAGACGTGTACCACTAACCCAAATTATATTGACTGTTAATATCTCAGCCAAACATATTCTGATTTTAAATAAGACTGTTTCAGATTTAAACCACAAATAAGTCAAGTAAAGAATCAGAGTGTAATATCAGAACTTAGACTTATATCATAACTTAACAGTCATCAGAACATGATTTCTTAACTCGAAAAATGAATGCCTATTTCTGTAATTCTTCACATAAATTCTGATTTCATTTCTTCAGAACTTAATCATCAGAAATTCCATCATAACTTGTCCTCAGAATTTATGTAACATACACTTAAACTTTCATCTAAAACACCATTTATCACCACAGTAATTTTCATCATTCATATGGAGTGTATGTGTGTGCAGTAAGCTAAATATCAGATAAAGATTAAAGTCTGATTCACTTCAGTGCATCTTAAAAATAAGGCATAACTAAGAACTTTGCTCAAAATCTGTCATGATTCTGAAGTCTACTTTAGAATGAGTTCGTGCATGAGTCCACCTCAACTGTTTTGTGCTCATTTTATGCATCTTTTGAAATTCCATTTTACAGTGGCTTCTCAGTGCAAGTGAGTCACGACTGCTTATCAGAATTTAAGCTTATATCAGAGTATTTCTCCATTAATCATAGAGTGTGAAAAGTCACCAAAAAAATATTTATTTTTGCTTTTCTGATGCATATTACTTAATACCAGCAATCCACTTGGGTCTTCCCTTTCACAGTTTTTTCTCTAGATCTCAAAGGAGTGCCTAATTTTTATTTCTTTTTCTTTTCCTTTTCTTTTGATAAGTGAGGCTTATCATCACTTAGTACATTTACCAGATTCACTAACATCAGAACTTAATAGAAAAGAAGCATTATTCTAGTTTTTGACTTAGTAATAAGATAGACAAAGTAAACTTAATTAAGCTCAACATCAGAATTTGCTTGTGTCAATAGATTTCCACATAAACAATTACTTCAAACATGGGATTTGTTAGTATATTAAAGACTACTAGTTCAGCATCTAGTATAGTTGTTACGACCGGTATTTTATGTAATATTATTTGTGGATTTGGTATAATATTAAAGTCAAATGAAAATATATTCAATGATTGTACGCTAGTGTGAGTGAAAATTTCTGCATTATAAATTTGCTTTGTGTAGCATATGATTCTTCAAAGCAAGAGTTTATTTAATTTCTTTATTTTTGATTTATAAGGAATATTCTAAGCTTTGGAAAAATTTTCTTTTAAAAGGTATTTTGTTCACAAATTTTGAAAATGATTTTATAAAGTCTCTAAAAATCCAAGTTATTTTATGGTATAAATTTTATAATTTTTGAACTTGTATTTTATTTTATAAAAATAAATCATTATAAATTTTAGTTGTCATATTTAGCAAATTACAAGAAAGCCCTTACATGCAAACCCCCCCTCTCATTCTTTTCAAGGACAAAGAGGACAATTCCAACCCCACTAACTCTTATTTCTCTAGCCAATTTCCTTCTTTACCCTTGCATGCAAAATACACCAATTATAAGTGGAGGGATAGACTTGTCAATTCTCCTTTCCACTCAAATTTTGTCAAATCAAATACCATAAAAACAAGCAAATATCATGATCATTCTCATACTCCACCCACACCTCGCTCTCTCCTCCCTCCCCTTCTCCCTCCTCTCGGCCCTCCTTCCCCCTCACTCTCGGCCTTTAGCCGAGAACCACCCCTCCCCATTTTTCTTCATTTCTCCACCAAGCTTCTACTCTTTATACAAGTAAATGTTATCTCCCATATCATGATCATTCTTATTTCAAAGAGTTTTGAGTAGAAAGTTTAAGTTTAAGGGTTGCATGTAAAGGTTTTAGTGAAACTCAAAATACAATCTTGATTCTTATGGATTTAAGGTTGTTTTTGAGAGGACTACAAGGAATGGATAAGTGCCAAGTCTTGAGAAGGAAACTCTTGATGATTTAATGGCCATTTCCATCCATTTCATTCGGCCATGACCATATGGGAGCCGAATGAATGGTCCTTGAAATCATTCTTGTTGTTTTGATTAATTTTTGCATGTTTATGTGATAATGACTTGAATTTTGTGGTGAAAATTTGATAAAACTCCTTGCATGCTAAGTGATCATCTAGGTATACCTTATTCTAGGCTTGCATGTCAATTTTAAGATGGAATATATGTAAAAAATGTGTTGTTTTGGTTTGAAAAACTCGAAGGCATGCATGCATGAGGATTTCTCTTAGAATGTTGTAAGATTTTGATCATTTGGAAAGATTTTGTTAGTGAGCCTTAATTTCAGTAGGTATAATGTGTTAATATTGATTTATGCTTCTAGTTGCATGGTAATAATTCGTGATCATCTTTTATAAAAATGCATACATTGTTGTTTCAAAAGCATGAAGATTTGTGATTTGTGAAGTGTAGATTCTCTTGTTTTGCCATAATTGTACCTTAGGTAAGGATGATCTCACCCAAGGTTATTTTGAGAATAAGGGAGTTATTTCAGTAGATTGCCATGTTTAAGTCTTGGTTTGAGTATTGGGTTGTTGGTAGTTGAGTTTGTCAAGTCAAAACCTTGGAGAAATGAGAGTTATAGTTTCTGCAGAAAATCAGTTTAGTACCCTGAGGTTTAGAGTGAGTTTTGACCATGTCATTGGTGTGCACTTTGAGGCCCAAGCCACCAGAAGTTAGTATTGGGAGTATATAAAAGGTTTTAGGAGTTGGTTGGAGGTTTTCATGTCATTTGGTTAGATGCACAAGTAGAATAACAAAATCTGTCCAGCAGGGGACTGTTTTGTTGCAACTTAGAAATAGGGAGATTTGACCATGTCATGGGTAGGCCCTCATTAGGCCCTATTGGGCCTTAGTTAGAGGGAGTGTCATAGAAGTTTTTCCAACCATATTTAATAGGGTATGAGTTAGAACCATGTGTCACAAGTTAATTCAAGTCAGGGCATTTTCTGCCCAGAAAAACAGGGGAACCTTGGACTTTTAGCTTAGGCCCAGGAAGGCCCAAGCCAGTCCCTTGAGCCACATCAAGTTTGTGAGATGCCCTTAGGTCAGGAGAGTCTTGTGTAAAAGTTTTGAAGGAAAACTTGTAGTTTAAGAGTGCCTAATACACTCAAGAAACTATAGTCGTCATTCTGAAATTTGCACCAGTGAGCACTATCACTTATCACATAGTTTTGGAACACTTAGAAGTGAGTATTAGGTCGACCACCATAATTGTAAGATAGTATAAGGTCAGTAGAGAAAAAGGCACAAGTGAGGGTAAATAGGTTTTAGATAATTTAGGAAAGGCACATCGAGTTAGGAAGCCAAAATTTGAAGACTTTGTCTAGTTTAGCGACCAAGTGACTTAAGTTGTGAGTCGAGATCATCCAAGCCTAGTGTTGCATTATGGTGTTATTTGGTATTAATATACGATATGTGATTACGTGGCTACGTGTGTACATTTGAAATATAAAGGTGGATATAAATTAGGTGCCTATAGGCCTAAGTGCCATCCATGTTTAATTTCGGGTTGTAAATAGGTTAAGTTGGTAAGAATATATTATAATGAGGATTATTATTATTTATGTAGGATCTCGAAACGAGGGAAAACTTGCCATAAAAGTCGAGTGAAGCTCCAGTTGCTCCTACCAGTCAGACCAGACCAGCCTATCTCAAGGCAAGTGATTCAACTTGACCTTCGTATTTACTATAAATAGTTCATATATATCGATGCAATTATCCTGAGTCATTTTGATATGTTTAAATCAAGCATATCTTTCGTTTATCTTTGAATTATATAGAAAGGCCATGAACCCTCAAGTATGTATTGCAAGTAGTTCAAAAGTCTTTTCAAGATAGTTAAATGCCATGATAAAATGAAGAGTTGTTATATTACTTGATTGATCATCTTGATTAACATGCTGATGATTCCTAAGTATTGATATCTCATCCTGATACTTGAACCCCTATAGAACCTTACCTTGAACTCTGATAGTCAGAAACTTACCAACATGATTCCTCATTGATTGATACCCTCTTTCCTATCCTAAAGCTTGACAATTCTGATATATATATATACATCCTGAGCTAGAGATCATTACCTTAACACCCATAGTATTCGTGAAGCTTATCTTCTTAATGATCCAACACCTGTACCTTGACGAGAAACCATTTCTTTAAGCCCAGTTTGGCATTACACCTTCATATTATCCATTAGTCTTACCATATTTTCCTGTCCAAGTTCTGACATATGAAAACCTTTTGGTTACCCTAATAGAGTAAAGTTTTGTGAATCATGACCCTGAGATTTAGTACCATATTTCCCATGTTTCGAGTTGATCTATAATCCCTTGATAAAAATATTTACTGTTAAAAGAGATTTTGTTACAATTCGGCATCAGCTTTTGAAATAAATAAAATGTGGGTTTTCAGTCCCAAAGGGGGATAAATGTTTTTTTGAATAGTGGATCTGGACTGAGACGCGAGTCCTTTCCACACTTATATTAGGCTTAAAAGTTGCCTAGGGATTCCCGTTAATGTTTTAGAACCCAGCGAGGTTCGGGATTACTTCGCGGCTGATCACCGGCTGTAATCCGTAGCGTCATAAAATGATTTTGATTAAGACATGATTTTAAAATTGTTTTGATGCAAGCAAAATGATGCCATCTCACATAGTTTTATCTCTCGTTATCATTAGTTATGTCTTTCCATTGTCATTCTTAAAAGTATATCTCAATTTATGTTTTGTGTCATACTGTTAGCACTTGTTGAGCATTTGGATCACTTCTTGCTTTACCCTAATATTACAGCTAGCAGCTATGGTTAGATTCAAGCAGACTGCCCGTAAGACCTGTGATGCTGATGCTTATGTTCGAGCTCAGGTAGAATAAGTAATAATAGTTGTGTGAGGACTCGGAATTTATAAACAGATGTAATAGTTGGTAGTGATGGGCTGTTCCAAACCCTAAACTGTAAGATCTTGGAGTTCGTTGTGTATTCTTCATTAAAATGATGTAATAGCTATATTTATTTTGCTGTTTAAGTTGGGGGTGTGACATGTTTTGGTATCAGAGCTACGGTTTAGAGTCCCTGGACAGCCCAAATAGGTTATAGGATTTGTGTGTAGGTTATAGATATTATGCGAGAGAATAGGTTAAGTAAATTATTATTAATACTCCTCTTATTGGTTGTCAGCAAAGGGCGCATTCCTCGTCATCCTCTGGGTCGGACGACACTATTGCTTTCTCCGTGTATGCTGAGTTGAGGCGCGAGTTCGACATGATTCAGGACAAGTACGACCGACTGATAGACCGACTGAAGAACGTGTATCCAGACAGCCGAAACTACGAAGGGAAGCCCAAGGAGCAGATGACTGCGAGACTTGAGACCTTGGTTCAGTACGTCAACACTAAGCTTGAGGAGATGCCAGTGCACCGGGACCGCACCAGCCAGTATGTCATTCAGATGGTGGCGGATGAGCTCCAGAGCATTGTGAAGACGCCTCGAGAGGAAAAGACTACCAAGCCCCGTTCAGATGGAGTGGAGCCTTAGTTCTTTCCATTAACCTTTCATGTTGTTGTACTATCAGACTCTATGGAATCCCCAGTTGTTCCCGTTGTTTCCTTTAAATAAGCCTGTTATTCCTAGAAACAGACTATGTCCCAATCCTATGTACTGTGACCTTTAAAATTTCAATAATTATGTGCTATTGTTCCATTTGCTCTCAACTGTTATTTTATGTTTTTATCATCATATCTGCTTAATTTGGAAACTTGACCCCATATGTAAATGAGAATACCATGCGATACCCTCGAATCATTTTATCATTCATATCTGTTTTGACACAACTCTTATTTCAGGATCATGCCTCCCAAAAAGAAGAACCCAACAACCACCTCCACCACAGACCCAAATATTATTCGACTACTGGAAACCTTGCAACAACAAACCAATGTTATAGCTCAACAACAACTAACTCTTCAACAACGAATTGAAAACCAAGATAACCGTGAGCCACACCAACCACCTGAACCACCAGTACCACCTAGACAAATTGTCACTTTCAAGGCTTTTCAGAATGTGAATCCACCTGTATTTCATGATACCACTGATCCAGTGATAGCTAACACATGGATCAAGGAGATGGAAAGGGCTTTTGAGTTGGTACAGTTAGGAGACGATCAGAAGACGCCGTATGCTACTTACTTCTTGAAGGGAGAAATTATCTATTGGTGGGAATCAGTAAAGGCTATGGAAGTCACTCAGCAGGTTTCTTGGGAGAGATTTAAGAAGTTATTTCTAGACAAGTATTACCCTAAGTACATGCAGAATCAGATGGAGCTAAATTTCTTGAGTTGAAGCAATGGAACATGACTGTATTGGAGTATGAGAAGAAGTTCACTGAGTTGTCAAGGTTTGTGACAAAGTATACCAGCACTGAGGAGGAAAAATCAAAGAAATTTCAGCAAGGATTGGAGCCTTGGATCAGAGATAGGGTGGCTATGTTTGAGCTTGAAACTTATGCGTGAGTAGTACAGAAAGCTGCTCTGATTGAGAATAATGGGATGCAGTCAAGGAAAGAGAAGGATAACAAGAAGAGGAAAGTTCCATTTTATGGAGAAAAGTCTGAAGCCGGAAGTTCACAAGATCGGAATATAAAGAGGATTGGTTTCCAGAAGGGCGGAAATTTTCAAAAGAATGGAAATTTGGGCAAAAGGCAAGAATCAAAAGGGAACAACCAGGCAAGCCAAGGGCAAGTTGGAGAAAACAGGTTCCAGAGACCGGAATGCAAGCACTGTGGAAGAAGGCACCCCGGAGTGTGCAATAAGCTGAGCATGACCTGTTATAGGTGCAATCAGAAGGGACATTTGGCAAATGAGTACAAGATGCTGAAGCCAGGAGTTACGTGCTATAAGTGTGAGAAGACTGGACACATAGCTAGGGAGTGCAAGGCAACCGGACCAGTCAAAGCTTTAATGAATGTGGCAAGTACTAGTGCGAGTGTGCCAGCCGAGGTATTGGCATTACCTCCACCACCCGCACCAACCCCGCAAGCAACAGCAAGGATATTTGATCTAAAGATTAAGGATGCTGTTCAGAATTCTGAGGTGATAGCAGCTACACTTTTACTCAATAATGTCAAAGCTAAAGTATTGATTGATTCGGGAGCAACAAGATCTTTCATATCAGAATCTTTTGTTGATAAGCTCCTATGTGATAAAATGGTTATGAGTGAGGTAGTAAATGTGGTAATTGTGAATCAAAAGAAGATTCCTGTGAATCAATTTTGTCCAAAGTGTGAGATTGATATTTCGGGGTATAAGTTCTCAGCCGACTTGATACTCTTCAAGTTGGGAGAGTTTGATATAATTTTAGGAATGGATTGGTTAGGAGAGAATAGCGCTCAGATAAATTGTAAGACCAAGAGAGTGTATTTAAAGACGAAGAATGGAGAGAAGGTAGTATTTAAGGGGCAGAGGCAAGAGCAACTATTTCTTATAATTGTTCAGGATAAGAAGTTACTTAGAAAAGGTTGTGAGTCATTCTTGGCATATGTAGTGGATTCAGAGAGAGGCAGCCCCAGCATGGAAGATAATCCTGTAGTTAACGAGTTCCCCGATGTGTTTCCTGATGAACTACCAGGCTTACCACCAGATCGACAAATTGAGTTCGAGATCAACCTTGCTCCAGGCACGGAACCAGTTTCAAAGGCCCCATATAGGATGGCACCAGCAGAAATGAAAGAGTTGGCGAGCCAGCTACAAGAATTATTGGATAAGGGAGTGATACGGCCAAGTGCGTCGCCATGGGGAGCACCTGTTCTGTTTGTAAAGAAGAAAGATGGGAGTATGCGACTATGTATAGATTATCGGGAGTTGAATAAGGTAACGATCAAGAACCGCTACCCACTACCTACGATAGATGACCTTTTTGATCAGTTGAAGGGAGCAAAATGCTTTTTGAAGATTGATTTGAGATCGGGATACCATCAATTAAAGATCAAAGAAGAAGATATTCCCAAGACCGCATTTAGGACCAGATATGGGCATTATGAATTCCTAGTAATGCCGTTTGGATTGACCAACGCTCCGGCCGCATTTATGGATTTGATGAATCGGGTATTTAAGAAGTATTTGGACAAATTTGTCGTGGTATTCATTGATGACATCCTTATTTATTCTAAGTCGGAAGAAGAACATAAGCAGCACCTCTGGATAGCATTGGAGATACTCCGACAAGAGAAGTTGTATGCCAAGTTTACCAAATGTGAGTTTTGGTTAAAGGAAGTTCAATTTTTGGGGCATGTCATTGGAAATGAGGGAGTTAAAGTGGATCCGGCAAAGATTGAGGCAGTTATGAGTTGGGAGAGGCCAAAGACTCCTACGGAAGTGCGAAGTTTTCTAGGATTGGCCGGATACTATAGGAGATTCATCAAGGATTTCTCGAAGATCGCCACGCTATTGACCAAGTTAACCAGAAAGAATCAAAAGTTTGAATGGAGTGCAGAATGTGAAGATAGCTTTCAAGAGTTGAAGCAGAAGTTAGTAACAGCTCCGGTGTTGGTACTTCCAGATGATCAAGGGAATTTTGTAATATTCAGCGACGCTTCACATAAGGGTTTGGGTTGTGTGTTGATGCAACACAATAAAGTGATCACATATGCGTCAATACAGTTGAAACCGCATGAGTTAAAGTACCCGACGCATGACTTGGAACTAGCCGCCATAGTGTTCGCACTTAAGATTTGGAGACATTACCTCTACGGAGAGAAGTGTGAAATCTACACGGATCACAAGAGTTTAAAGTACATTTTTACTCAGAAAGAGCTCAATATGAGGCAGAGGAGATGGCTGGAATTGATCAAGGACTATGACTGTTCGATAAATTACCATCCTGAAAAGGCGAACGTAGTGGCCGATGCTTTGAGTAGGAAGGAGAGATTGAATATGATGATAACATCAAAAGAGTTATCTGAAGAAATCAAAAAATTGGAATTGGAACTTTGTGCTTATGGAAAAGTCGAGGAAGTTTGTCGTGCAATGACCTTTCAGCCAACACTAGTGGAAAAGATAAAGAAGTGTCAAGAGGAAGTAATGGAAAAAGAGAAGAATCAGTTATCTGGAGAGGAGATTAATACTCAAAGGGATGAGCAAGGGATACTAAGGTTTTCATCCAGAATATGGATTCCCCATGTACCTGAATTAAAGAATGAGATCCTCCATGAAGCCCACAATTCGAAATTTTCAATCCACCCGGGAAGCACCAAGATGTATCGAGACTTAAAGAAGAACTTTTGGTGGCCAAATATGAAGCGAGACGTGGCAGAATGGGTTGCGAAGTGCTATACTTGTCAGAAAGTAAAGGCAGAACATCAACGACCAAGCGGATTAATTCAGCCCCTGAAGATTCCAGAATGGAAATGGGAAAATATCGCTATGGACTTTATATTAGGACTACCGCGAATGAAATCCGGATATGACGCAATATGGGTTATAATTGATCGTCTTACGAAGTCGGCGCATTTCCTTCCAATAAACGAGAAGTCGTCATTGGACAAGTTGGTTCATCTGTATGTGCGCGAAATCGTACTAAGGCATGGAGTACCCGTATCAATAGTTTCAGACAGAGATCCCCGATTTAACTCAAGATTCTGGAAGCAATTTCAGGAATGTCTTGGCACAAAGTTGAATATGAGCACGACGTACCACCCGCAGACTGATGGCCAGAGTGAAAGGACAATTCAAACAATTGAAGGCATGTTGCGCAGTTGTGCAATCGATTTTGCAGGAAGTTGGGACGACCATTTGCCGTTGATTGAATTCTCTTACAACAACAGCTATCATTCCAGTATCGGCATGCCACCATACGAAGCTTTGTACGGACGAAAATGTAGATCACCAACAAGTAGGGATGAAGTAGGAGAAGGAAGAATTCTCGGCTCGGATTTGGTACAACAGTTGCATGACTCGGTCAAGTTAATTCAGAAAAGGTTGCTTGCTGCTCAAGATAGACAGAGGAAGTATGCGGATCCAGCGCGTAAGGACGTTCAATTCCAAATTGGTGAAGCTGTGTTGCTGAAGGTGTCACCTAGAAAAGGGTTGATGAGATTTGGCAAGAAAGGGAAGTTAGCACCTAGATACATAGGTCCTTTTGAGATTTTGAGTCAAGTAGGAAAGGTGGCCTACGAGTTGGCCTTACCACCTCAGTATCAGCATGTGCATAAAGTGTTCCATGTGTCGTTGCTTAAGAAGTACAATCATGATGCTAGCCATGTGATAGAATATGAACCTGTAGAAATTCAGGCAGACCTGTCATTTGTGGAGCAACCGGTTAAAATACTCGACTGGCAAGTAAAGAGTCTTAGAAATAAGTCAGTAAAGTTAGTAAAAGTACTTTGGAGGAACCCTAAGGTCGAAGAGTCGACTTGGGAGTTAGAGTCTGATATGCGTTCCCGGCATCCTCATCTTTTCTCTTAGATTCTGGGGACAGAATCCCTTAAGGGGGAGAGGATGTTACGACCGGCATTTTATGTAATATTATTTGTGGATTTGGTATAATATTAAAGTCAAATGAAAATATATTCAATGATTGTACGCTAGTGTGAGTGAAAATTTCTGCATTATAAATTTGCTTTGTGTAGCATATGATTCTTCAAAGCAAGAGTTTATTTAATTTCTTTAATTTTGATTTATAAGGAATATTCTAAGCTTTGGAAAAAATTTCTTTTAAAAGGTATTTTGTTCACAAATTTTGAAAATGATTTTATAAAGTCTCTAAAAATCCAAGTTATTTTATGGTATAAATTTTATAATTTTTGAACTTGTATTTTATTTTATAAAATAAATCATTATAAATTTTAGTTGTCATATTTAGCAAATTACAAGAAAGCCCTTGCATGCAAACCCCCCCTCTCATTCTTTTCAAGGACAAAGAGGACAATTCCAACCCCACTAACTCTTATTTCTCTAGCCAATTTCCTTCTTTACCCTTGCATGCAAAATGCACCAAGTATAAGTGGAGGGATAGACTTGTCAATTCTCCTTTCCACTCAAATTTTGTCAAATCAAATACCATAAAAACAAGCAAAATTCATGATCATTCTCATACTCCACCCACACCTCACTCTCTCCTCCCTCCCCTTCTCCCTCCTCTCTGCCCTCCTTCCCCCTCACTCTCGGCCTTTAGCCGAGAACCACCCCTCCCCATTTTTCTTCATTTCTCCACCAAGCTTCTACTCTTTATACAAGTAAATGTTATCTCCCATACCATAATCATTCTTATTTCAAAGAGTTTTGAGTAGAAAGTTTAAGTTTAAGGGTTGCATGTAAAGGCTTTAGTGAAACTCAAAATACAATCTTGATTCTTATGGATTTAAGGTTGTTTTTGAGAGGACTACAAGGAATGGATAAGTGCCAAGTCTTGAGAAGGAAACTCTTGATGATTTAATGGCCATTTCCATCCATTTCATTCGGCTATTACCATATGGGAGCCGAATGAATGGTCCTTGAAATCATTCTTGTTGTTTTGATAAATTTTTGCATGTTTATGTGATAATGACTTGAATTTTGTGGTGAAAATTTGATAAAACTACTTGCATGCTAAGTGATCATCTATGTATACCTTATGCTAGGCTTGCATGTCAATTTTAAGATGGAATATATGTAAAAAATGTGTTGTTTTGGTTTGAAAAACCCGAAGGCATGCATGCATGAGGATTTCTCTTAGAATGTTGTAAGATTTTGAGCATTTGCAAAGATTTTGTTAGAGAGCCTTAATTTCAGTAGGTATAATGTGTTAATATTGATTTATGCTTCTAGTTGCATGGTAATAATTCGTGATCATCTTTTATAAAAATGCATACATTGTTGTTTCAAAAGCATGAAGATTTGTGATTTGTGAAGTGTACATTCTCTTGTTTTGCCATAATTGTACCTTAGGTAAGGATTATATCACCCAAGGTTATTTTGAGAATAAGGGAGTTAGTTCAGTAGATTGCCATGTTTAAGTCTTGGTTTGAGTATTGGGTTGTTGGTAGTTGAGTTTGTCAAGTCAAAACCTTGGAGAAATGAGAGTTATAGTTTCTGCAGAAAATCAGTTTAGTACCCTGAGGTTTAGAGTGAGTTTTGACCATGTCATTGGTGTGCACTTTGAGGCCCAAGCCACCAGACGTTAGTATTGGGAGTATATAAAAGTTTTAGGAGTTGGTTGGAGGTTTGCATGTCATTTGGTTAAGTGCACAAGTAGAATAACAAAATCTGTCCAGCAGGGGACAGTTTTGTTGCAACTTAGAAATAGGGAGATTTGACCATATCATGGGTAGGCCCTCATTAGGCCCTATTGGGCCTTAGTTAGAGGGAGTGTCAGAGAAGTTTTTCCAACCATAGTTCATAGGATATGAGTTAGAACCATGTGTCACAAGTTAATTCAAGTCAGGGCATTTTCTACCCAGAAAAACAGGGGAACCTTGGACTTTTAGCTTAGGCCCAGGAAGGCCCAAGCCAGGCCCTTGAGCCACATCAAGTTTTTGAGATGCCCTTAGGTCAGGAGAGTCTTTTGTAAAAGTTTTGAAGGAAAACTTGTAGTTTAAGAGTGCCTAATGCACTCAAGAAACTATAGTTGTCATTCTGAAATTTGCACCAGTGAGCATTATCACTTATCACATAGTTTTAGAACATTTAGAAGTGAGTATTAGGTCGACCACCATAGTTGTAAGATATTATAAGGTCAGTGGAGCAAAAGGCACAAGTGAGGGTCAATAGGTTTTGGATAATTTAGGAAAGGCACATCGAGTTAGGAAGCCAAAATTTGAAGACTTTGTCTAGTTTAGGACCAAGTGACTTAAGTTGTGAGTCGAGATCATCCAAGCCTAGTGTTGCTGTTAGGAATATGTGTATTAGTTTGATGATACGTTAAACAAAACACTTAAGTAGAAATCTAGTGTTTGTAGCCTCAACGGATAAGACCATCTTGGCTATCCGTTGAAGGAGTAGCTTTACTTAGCAATGAGTTTAGTATTGTAGCACATTTCATTCTCTGGTTTCAAGTTGTAATTCTTAGATGTTGTAAGAAATTATCAGTCATGTTGACTACTAATGGATATACAAATAGGAGGGCTAATTGTAAATATTTTATGCCTTGTAATTTTGTATGAGTGAAAAAGTATCAACGGATATTGAAGACCTTCAACGGATAAGAAACAAAGCTTCAACGGATGTCTCTAATGCTTCAACGGATAATATCCATCAACGGATAAGTGCTTCAACGGATAAAGACTTCAACTGATAATGCATCAAGCTTCAACGGATAAAGCCTCAATGGATAAGGCATCAACGGATGAAAGCTTCAACGGATGCTTGGTTCATTAGCAGTTGATAGTGACAATTCACAAGCTGACAGAAGCACATGGGTTGACAGAGACAAACTGGAATGTGGAAGCCTCTAGGAGGAATCAAGAAAATGCAGCATTCCCATTCTGATGCAAACAAGGAAGTATTCAAAGATTCACAGATTATCCTGGATTGCATTGGATAGAGAAATGAAGAAGAAACATGTGAAGAATCCTTTCAATTGTATTTTACACTTTTGTCTTCACTTATAAACTTGGTGATATATAAACCAAGTAGCAGCTAGTAATTAGAAGAGAATTTTCCTGAGCTGTTTAGAAATATCAAGAGAGAAAATCATCTAGTTTGTACTAGGAAGCAACTGTGATTTAATTGTTTGAATCACAGATTTTCTGAAATAACACATCTCTGGTGGAACAACAAATCCACCAGAAAAGTTTTTAAGTTCTTTGTGTTCTTTACATTTGTGTTTGAATATATATCTGTCTGTATCAGCTTCAAGCAATTCACACACATTTGTTCACTTAAACACTTAGCCTTAGAAATTGCTCAAAACTTGAAAAAGTTTTGAGATTTACATTCAACCCACCTTCTGTAAATCTCATTGTTAGTCCACTAGGAATAACAATTGGTATCAGAGCGAGCTCTTAACATACAAAGAGTTTAAAGATCTATTCTGCTAACATCATGAGTAAGAAGGATATTGGTGTAAAGATTCCAATCCTGGAAAGAGATAACTATCATCACTGGAAGGTGAAGATGCATTTACATCTTCTCTCTCAAGATGAAAGCTACATCAACTGCATTGAGAATGGTCCACACATCCCACACAAGGTGGCCACAGCTGCTACTGCTACAGTTGCTGTTGGACAGTCTATTCCCAAGCCAAAAGCAGAATGGACTGTTGAAGATATTGAAGAGGTCCACAAGGATAAGAAAGCCATGAACATTTTGTTTAATGGCCTGGATCAGGATATGTTTGACAATGTCATCAACAACCAAACTGCTAAGGAAATTTGGGATACTGTGCAGCTTATCTGTGAAGGCACTGAGCAAGTTAGAGAAAACAAAATGCAGCTTCTCATTCAACAATATGAATATTTTCATTTTGAAGAAGGAGAATCATTGAATGATACATTCAACATATTTCAGAAACTATTGAATGGATTAAAGCTGTATGGGAAAGTGTACCAAGTCAAGGACTCCAATTTAAAATTTCTAAGGTCTCTACCAAAGGAATGGAAGCCTATGACTGTTTCTCTAAGAAATTCTCAAGATTATAAGGACTTCACACTTGAAAGATTATATGGAATTTTGAACACTTATGAACTTGAGATGGAGCAAGATGAGCTGTTGGAAAAGGGAAAGAGAAAAGGAGGATCAGTTGCACTTGTAGCTGACAGTGAAAAAGTTGAAGCCAGAAATGAGGAAAAGACAATGCCAAGTCTCAAAATTGGCACAAGCAAATCAGAATCAAGCAAGGGTAAAGAGCAAGTTGCTGAGGATGAAGACAATTCCAGTCAGGATGAATCTGATGATATTGATGAACATCTGGCCTTTCTGTCCAGGAGGTTTGCAAAGATGAAGTTCAGGAAAAACACAAAGTTCACTAAGCCAAACAAAAACATGGTGGACAAATCAAAGTTCAAATGTTACAACTGTGGCATTAGTGGACACTTTGCAAGTGAGTGTAGGAAGCCAAATTCTGAGAAAAAGAAATTTGAGCAAGTTGATTACAAAAAGAAGTATTTTGATTTGCTCAAACAAAAGGAAAGAGCTTTTCTCACTCAAGATGATTGGGCAGCAGATGGGGTAAATGAAGATGATGATGTGGAATATGTCAACCTAGCCCTGATGGCTAATTCTGATGAAAATGAAACTAGTTCATCAAGCAACCAGGGACAAAGAAGGAATCTATGGTACTTGGACAGTGGTTGTTCAAGACACATGACAGGAGATTTCACCCTGCTCACAGAGTTTAAGGAGAGAGTTGGCCCTAGCATAACCTTTGGAGATGACATCAAAGGATTCACTATGGGATATGGCTTGATTTCAAAAGGAAATGTCATCATTGATGAAGTTGCATTGGTTGATGGTCTCAAACACAAGTTATTGAGCATCAGTCAACTTTGTGACAGAGGGAATACTGTCTCCTTCAATTCTGAAGCATGTATTGTCACAAGTAAGAAGGACAATAAAGTGGTTCTAACTGGAGTTAGAAAAGGAAATGTGTACCTAGCTGACTTCAACTCTACAGATACAGAATCCATTACTTGTCTTTTCAGCAAAGCAAGTGCAGTTGAAAGTTGGCTATGGCACAATAAGCTATCCCATTTAAATTTCAAGACAATGAATGATCTAGTCAAAAAGGACTTAGTTAGAGGAATGCCTCTAGTGGAATTCACAAGGGATGGACTGTGTGATGCTTGTCAGAAAGGAAAGCAAAAGAAAGTATCATTCAATAAGAAGCTTGAATCTGCAATTGATGAACCATTACAATTGCTACACATGGATCTTTTTGGACCAGTCAATGTATTGTCAATTTCAAGGAAAAGATATTGCCTAGTGATTGTTGATGATTTCTCTAAGTTTTCATGGGTCTATTTTCTTGGATCAAAGGATGAAGCTAGTGAAATCATTATCAATCATATCAAGCAAGTCAACAATCATCCTGATTTCAAAGTAAGGAATATTAGGAGTGATAATGGAACTGAGTTCAAGAATTCAACCATGAAGTTATTCTGTGAAGAAAATGGGATCATGCATGAGTACTCAGCTCCAAGGACTCCACAACAAAATGATGTGGTGGAAAGGAAGAACAGATCACTAATTGAAGCTGCAAGGACAATGCTTGAAGAGTCAAAACTCTCAACTTACTTTTGGGCTGAGGCTGTTAACTGTGCATGTTACACTCAGAATATTTCTCTAATCAATCAGGCAAAAGGCATGACTCCCTATCAACTATTCAAGAGAAGAAAACCAACTTTAAACTTTCTGCATGTCTTTGGTTACAAATGTTACATCTCAAGGAATCAATCTGATCACAAAGGGAAGTTTGATGCAAAGGCCGATGAAGGAATATTTGTTGGTTATTCTGCTGGAAAATCTTATAGGGTCTACAATCTAAGAACAAACATTGTCATGGAATCTGTGCATATTGTGTTTGATGATAAAAAGATTGATGGACTAACAGATGAGGGACATCATGAAGGGCTCAAATTTGACAATATTGAGATATATTGTGATGATAGTGAAGATGAGAATGATGAAGAAGGCATCTCAAGAAGAATTCAGAATCTGCCTTTGGATAATACACAGAATGCTGCATCCGTTGAAAGTCATAACTCAGCTTTCGTTGAAAGAAGCAATGCAGCATCCATTGAAAGACAAAGTGCATCATCCGTTGAAGTTCATAATGAAGCATCCGTCAATCACAGTCTGTCAATGGATAATCAATTCACTTCATCAGTTGATAGAGCTCCCAATTCCTTTCAAAGGATCAGCAACTCAGGGGGAGTTTCAACCAATCAACATTTTATCTCACATCATGACAATACTAAGGCAACCTCATCTAGAGCTAATCTACCACCTCAAAGGAAATGGATCAAGAATCCCCCTTTTGGACTGATCATTGGTGATGCTACATCTAAAGTGCAAACTAGAAGGGCTACTCAAGATGAATGTCTGTATAGTAGCTTTCTATCACAGGAGGAACCTAAGAGAGTGGAAGAAGCTCTATTGGATCCAGATTGGATTTTAGCAATGCAAGAAGAGCTAAACCAATTTGAGAGAAACAAAGTATGGAAGCTGGTACCCAAGCCAAAGAACAAGAGTTCTATTGACACAAAATGGGTATTCAGAAACAAGATGGATGAAAATGGCATTGTCATAAGGAATAAAGCCAGATTGGTTGCTAAAGGCTACTCTCAACAAGAGGGAATAGATTTTGATGAAACATTTGCTCCAGTTGCCAGACTTGAGGCCATCAGAATCTTTCTAGCCTATGCAGCTAATGCCAATTTCAAAGTCTATCAAATGGATGTCAAGAGTGCATTTCTAAATGGGGAATTAGAGGAAGAAGTTTATGTAAGCCAACCTCCAGGATTTGAAGATCCAAATTTTCCAGACTATGTGTATTATCTGTTGAAAGCACTCTATGGACTGAAGCAAGCACCTAGAGCCTGGTATGAGAATTTGTCAAAATTCCTTCTAGATAATCACTTCACAAGAGGTACTGTTGACAAAACTCTCTTCTTTAGAAATATTAATGGCTCTAAAATACTTGTTCAAATTTATGTAGATGATATTATATTTGGATCTATAGATGATAAGCTTTGTAAAAAGTTTGCTAAGTTAATGCAAAGTAAATATGAAATGAGCATGATGGGAGAGCTAACTTATTTTCTTGGTTTACAAGTTAAACAAGTTAGTGATGGAAATTTCATTAGTCAAACTAAATACATTTATGATCTTTTAAAGAAGTTTGACTTAATGGATTGTTCATCTGCAAAAAATCCCATGACCACTGCCACCAAGCTTGAATTAAACAAGGCTGAAAAGTCTGTGGATATTTCAAGTTATAGAGGCATGGTTGGCTCACTTTTATATTTAACTGCTAGTAGACCTGATATAATGTTTTCTACATATCTCTGTGCTAGATTTCAAGCTGACCCTAAAGAATCTCACTTAGTGGCTATTAAAAGAATTTTCAGATATCTCAAAGGGACTCCAAATCTAGGAATTTGGTACCCTAGAGAGTCTGGTTTTGATCTAATTGGCTACTCAGATGCAGATTATGCAGGCTGCAAAATAGACAGGAAAAGCACAACTGGTACCTGTCAATTTCTAGGGAACAAGCTTGTGTCATGGTTCAGCAAGAAGCAATATTCTGTTTCCACATCAACAGCTGAAGCTGAGTACATTGCTGCTGGTAGTTGCTGTGCACAGATACTATGGATGAGGAATCAACTATTTGACTATGGTCTGACTGCTGACAAAATTCCAATATTCTGTGACAACACAAGTGCCATTGCCATTACTGAAAATCCAGTGCAGCACTCAAGAACCAAGCACATTGATATCAAGTACCACTTCATTAGGGAACATGTGATGAAAGGTACGGTGGAACTTCATTTTGTTCCAAGTGAAAAGCAGATTGCAGACATATTTACCAAGCCACTTGATGAATCAATATTCACAAGATTAGTAAGTGAGTTAGGTATGCTTAATTATTCATAATTTATGTCATCTATATAATCTGCCTTGAAGCCTGAAATGAATTTGCTGCAAGAACAAAGTTGGCTTTAAGTAAGACTTATCCTATCAACGGATATTCCCTATCCGTTGAAAGCCAAAATTGTTCTATCAACGGATGTTCATTATCCGTTGAAAGACAAATACATTTCTGGTAATTTTATCCTTCAACGGATAAAATGGTGTTGATCATCAATGGATAACTATTTACCTTATCCGTTGAAGTGTCACATCAGTTACTATAAGTGAGTCACAGCCGTTGATTCTTTTACTCAACCGTTGATACAGATATACAGTGTTGTATATCTTTGTATTTAAGGTAGTTTTCAGAATTTCTACAGTTTTATTTATTCTTGAACGGCTGTAATCGACTTAAAAGTATCATTTAATCATTTTATTTACGTTTTAATTCAAGAAAGTATAAAAGCCCAATTGAACTCTTATTTTCACTTTACGCTTTCTTGCAATTCTTATTCTCCTTCTCTCCCAAAAATTCTCAAGTTTTTTCTCTGCAACCTCTACTCACAACAATGGCACCAGTAGTCAAAATTATGTCTCAAACAGGATTTGTTTATAAAAAGAATAATTTCGTAGCCTTGGTTGAAAAGAATGAAGCCCATTCTGATTATCACAAGATGATGAACTTCATCAAAAGCTGCAAACTAAGCTATGCAATGCTGGAAACCCCAACCATCTACTGTGAGGTGATTGAGGAGATTTGGACAACTGCAGAGTTCAACTCCACATATATGACTATTGCCTTCTCTCTCAAAGGTAAGGACTATTGCATTAACTGTGATGATATACAATCTTGCTTTAAGTTGCTTGAGAATAATGCCATGACACCACACACTGATAAAGATGTATCTGCTATGTTAGATTCCATAGGCTATGCTTTTGATTCTGCTAGTTTAGGTAGTATTAGAAGGAAAGGCCTTAGGAAAGAATGGAGTTTTCTTGGAGATGCCTTCATTAAAGTTTTCTTTGGGAAGATTAGCAATTTTGATGCCATAACTTCATCTCTTGTTAATATGCTCTATATGCTAGTTTCTGATAGGTACTTTAATTTTAGGAACTGTGTTATGCTAGAATTAGGATCCAGATTAGGTAACAAAGCTAATAGACCACTTAACATCTACTATGCTAGATTCTTTATGTTATTGGCTAACCATGTTGCTGAAGGTTTGGTTATATCAAATGAGAATAATAAACTCAAATGCTGGGCACAAGAGAAAAGGGTCCTTGCAGACCTTTTGAGAATGAACCTCAACAGCCAGGTGCCATTGGTATATTTGCCAATCATGAATGCACCACAGGTAAGTGAGGTAAACACTTCTATAATGTTACGACCGGCATTTTATGTAATATTATTTGTGAATAATATTAAGTTAAATAAAAATATATTCAATGCTTGTACGTTTGTGTGAGTGAAAATTTCTGCATTTTAAATTTGCTTTGGGTAGTATATGATTTTTTCAAAGCAAGAATTTATTTAATTTCTTTATTTTTGATTTATAAGGAATATTCTAAGCTTTGGAAAAATTTTCTTTTAAAAGACATTTTGTACACAAATTTTGAAAATGATTTTATAAAGTCTCTAAAAATCCAAGTTATTTTATGGTATAAATTTTATAATTTTTGAACTTGTACTTTATTATATAAAAATAAATCTTTGGAAATTAGTTGCTTAATAATTATCAAATTACATGAATAACCTTGCATGCAAACTCTCTTCTATTTAACCAAAGGGCAAAGAAGACATTCTCCACCCCACTAACTCACATTTTGCTAGCCAAATTACCTCCTTGACCTTGCATGCAAACTTGCCTAACTTTAGCTAGAGGGTTACTCTTGTCATTTCCTAAATCCACTCACATTTAGTCTAGTCAAAGACATAAAAACAAAACTAAAGTGATGATCACTCCATTTTCACTCCACCCTCCCCTTTTCTCCTCCCTCCCTCTCGGCTCAACCCTCACTCTCGGCCATCCCATAGCCGAGGCCCTCCATCCCCTTCATTTCTTCATTCTTTCACCCAAACAATCATCTTATATTCAAGTAATTTTACTCCCTATATGTTATTCTTATATATTTCAAAAGTATAGAGTGAAAAACCTATGTTTTGACCTTGCATGGTGATGTTTTTGTTAAACTCAAAGTGAACCTCCTTGATTCTTGTGAATCTAAGGCTTTCACCATGAGTTATAGTATCATAGGGTCAAGAATGGCTAGACATAAGAGTGTTACACCTATGCGAATGCTGTTTTTACCCTAATCCATTCGGCCATGACTTGATAGGAGCCGAATGGATGGTGTTTTGTTGCCTTGTTAACATTTTTGTGTATTTTGTGATGATAACATGAATTTTGTAGTAAAGTCTTGATAAAATCCTTTTGCATGCTAGTTGATCATTTAGTTGTAATCCATGTTAGGCTTGCATGTTGAATTATGATAAAAATTTATTTGGAAATCATGTTGTTTTGGTTTGAAAAACCCGAAGGCATGCATGCATGTGGAATTCTCTTAGTTTGTTGTGAAATTTTGATCATTTGGAAAGATTTTGTTAGTGAGCCTTAATTTCAGTAGGAATAATGTGATAATATTGATTTATGCTTCTTGTTGCATGGTAATAATTTGTGGTTATCTTTTATAAAAATATATATCTTGTTGTTTCAAAGGCATGAAGATTTGCGATTTGTTAAGAGTAGTCTCTTTTGTTTTGCCATAGTTGCACCTTAGGTAAGGATGATCTCACCAAGGGTATTTTAAGAAAAAGGGAGTTAGTTCAGTAGAATACCAAGTATAGGTCTTGGTTTAAGTATTTAGTTGTTGTTAGTTGGGTTTGTCAAGTCAAAATCTTGGAAAATGAGAAGTTATAGTTTCTGCAGAAAAATCAGTTTAATACCCTGAGGTTTAGAGTGAGTTTTGACCATGTCATTGATGTGCACTTTGAGGCCCAAGCTACCAGAAGTTAGTATGGGGAGTATATAATAGGTTTTAGGAGTTGGTTGGAGGTTTGCATGTCATTTGGTTAGGTGCACAAGTAGAATAACAAAATCTGTCCAGCAGGGGACAGTTTTGTTGCAACTTAGAAATAGGGAGATTTGGCCATGTCATGGGTAGGCCCTCATTAGGCCCAATTGGGCCTTAGTTAGAGGGTATGTCAGAGAAGTTTTTCCAACCATAGTTCATAGGATATGAGCTAGAACCATGTGTCACAAGTTAATTCAAGTCAGGGCATTTTCTGCCCAGAAAAACAGGGGAACCTTGGACTTTTAGCTTAGGCCCAAGAAGGCCCAAGCCAGGCCTTTGAGCCACATCAAGCTTATGAGATGCCCTTAGGTCAGGAGAGTCTTGTGTAAAAATTTTGAAGAAAAACTTGTAGTTTAAGAGTGTCTAATGCACTCAAGAAACCTTAGTTACCATTCTGAAATTTGCACCAGTAAGCACTTTCACTTATCACATAGTTTTAGGACACTTAGAAGTGAGTATTAGGTCGACCACCATAGTTGTAAGATAGTATAAGGTCAGTAGAGCAAAAGGCACAAGTGAGGGTCAATAGGTTTTGGATAATTTAGGAAAGGCACATTGAGTTAGGAAGCCCAAATTCGAAGACTTCGTTTAGTTAGCGACCAAGTAATTTAAGTGGTGAGTCGAGATCATCCAAGCCTAGTGTGGCGTTATGGTGTATGTGATGTTATTTGGTATTAATATACGATATGTGATTATGTGGCTACGTGTGTACATTTAAAAATATAAATGTTGGATATGAATTAAGTGTGTATAGGCCTAAGTGCCATCCATGTTTAATTTCGGGTTGTAAATAGGTTAAGATGGAAAGAATATATTATAATGAGGATTATTATTATTTATGTAGGATCTCGAGACGAGGGAAAACTTGCCTTAAAAGTCGAGTGAAGCTCCAGTTGTTGCTCCTACCAGTCAGACCAGACCAGTCTATCTCAAGGCAAGTGATTCAACTTGACCTTCGTATTTGCTGTAAACAGTTCATATATATATATCGATGCAATTATCCTGAGTCATTTTGATGTATTTAAATCAAGCATATCTTTTGTTTATCTTTGAGTCACATAGAGATGCCATGAACCCTTGAGTACATATTGCAAGTAGTTCAAAAGTCTTTCATGATAGTTTAATGCCATGATAAATTAGAGATGCGTTATAATATCTTATTGATCCTTTTGTTTATCATGCTATTGATCCCTGAGAAATCTTGATGTTGCACCCTGATGCTTTGATTCAACTCTTGAAATAACCTCGATAGAAACTTTATCTTGATACCTAAAAGCCAATCATTTCTTAAATACATTCATGATTGTTTGATAACCCTATCCTTACCCTAAAGCTTGATACCCTGTTATATACTGAGCTGATGATCGCTTTCTTTATATTTTAACACCTTTATCCTATTGGAACCAGTGATGCCTATCTTTTGATGTTCTAATACCTATATCTTGTCTACAACCGTTGCTTTAAGCCTAGTTTGGCATTACTCTTTCATCTTATCCAATAGCCTGGCTTAATTTCCTTGTCTAAGTTCTTGTTTATGGAAACCTCTCAATTACCCTAATATAGTAAAGTCTAGTAGATCATGGCCCTGAGATTTAGTGTCATATTTCCAGTGTTTCAAGTTGATCTATAATCCCTTGATAAAAATAATTACAGTCGAAAGAGATTTTGTCATAAATCGGCATCAGTTTTTAAAATGATTAAAACGTGGATTTTTCAGTCCCAAAGGGGGGCAAATGTTTTCTTGAATGGTGGATCTGGACTGAGACGCGAGTCCTTTCCACACTTATATTAGGCTTAAAAGTTGCCTAGGGATTCCCAATAATGTTTTAGAACCCAGCGAGGTTCGGGGTTACTTCGCGGCTGATCACCGGCTGTAATCCGTAGCGTCATAAAATGATTTTGATTAAGAATGATTTTAAAATTGTTTTGATGCAAGCATAATGATGCCAACTCACATAAGTTTTATCTCTCGATTATCATTGATTATGTCATTCCATTGTCATTCCTAAAGGTATATCTCGATTTATGCTTTGCGTTGTATTGTTAGCACTTGTTGAGCTTTTGGCTCACTTCTTGCTTTACCCTGATATTACAGCTAGCAGCCATGGTTAGATTCAAGCAGACTGCCCGTAAGACCTGTGATGCGGATGCTTATGTTCGAGCCCAGGTAGAATAAGTAATAATAGTTGTGTGAGGACTCGGTATTTGTAATCAGATGTAATAGTTGGTAGTGTTGGGCTGTTCCAAACCCTAAACTGTAAGATCTTGGATTTTGGTTGTGTAGTACTCATTAAAATGATGTAATAACTATATTTATTTTGCTATTTAAGTTGGGGGTGTGACAGGTTTTGGTATCAGAGCTACGGTTTAGAGTCCCTGAACAGCCCAAATAGGTTATAGGACTTGTGAGTAGGTTATAGATATTATGCGAGAGAGTAGGTAAAGTAAATTATTATTAATACTCCTCTTATTGGTTGTCAGCAAAGGGCGCATTCCTCGTCATCCTCTGGGTCGGACGACACTATTGCTTTCTCCGTGTATGCTGAGTTGAGGCGCGAGTTCGACATGCTTCAGGGCAAGTACGACCGACTGATAGACCGACTGAAGAACGTGTATCCGGACAGCCGAAACTATGAAGGGAAGCCCAAGGAGCAGATGATTGCGAGACTTGAGACCTTGGTTCGGTACGTTAGCACTAAGCTTGAGGAGATGCCAGCACACCGGGACCGTACCAGCCAGTATGTCATTCAGATGGTGGCGGATGAGCTCCAGAGCATTGTGAAGACACTTCGAGAGGAAAAGTCTACCAAGCCCCGTTCAGATGGAGTGGAGCCTTAGTTCTTTCCATTTACCTTTCATGTTGTTGTACTATCAGACTCTATGGAATCCCCCGGTTGTTTCCGTCTTTCCTTTAAATAAGCCTGTTATTTCTAGAATCAGACTATGTCCCAATCCTATGTACTGTGACCTTTAAAATTTCAATAATTATGTGCTATTGTTCCATTTGCTCTCAACTGTTATTTTATGTTTTTATCATCATATCTGCTTAATTTGGAAACGTGACCCCATATGTAAACAAGAATGCCATGCGATACCCTCGAATCATTTTATCAATTATATTTGTTATAACACAACTCTTATTTCAAGATCATGCCTCCCAAAAAGAAGAACCCAACAACCACCTTCACCACAGACCCAAACATTCTTCAACTACTGGAAACCTTGCAACAGCAAACCAATGCTATAGCTCAACAACAACTAACTCTTCAACAACGAATTGAAAACCAAGATAACCGTGAGCCATATCAACCACCTGAACCACCAGTACCACCAAGACAAATTGTCACTTTCAAGGTTTTTCAGAGTGTGAATCCACCTGTATTTCATGATACCACTGATCCAGTGATAGCAAACACATGGATCAAGGAGATAGAAAGGGCTTTTGAGTTGGTACAGTTAGGGGACGATCAGAAGACGCTGTATGCCACTTACTTCTTGAAGGGAGAAGTCATTTATTGGTGGGAATCAGTAAAAGCTATGGAAGTCACTCAGCAGATTTCTTGGGAGAGATTTAAGAAGTTATTTCTGGACAAGTATTACCCTAAGTACATGCAGAATCAGATGGAGCTAAAATTTCTTGAGTTAAAGCAAGGGAACATGACTGTACTGGAATATGAGAAGAAGTTCACTGAGTTGTCAAGGTTTGTGACAAAATATACCAGCACTGAGGAAGAAAAAGCAAAGAAATTTCAGCAAGGATTGGAGCCTTGGATCAGAGATAGGGTGGCTATGTTTGAACTTGAGACTTATGCGGGAGTAGTACAGAAAGCTGCTCTGATTGAGAATAATGGGATGCAGTCAAGGAAAGAGAGGGATAACAAGAAGAGGAAGGTTCCATTTTATGGAGAAAAGTCTGAAGCTGGAAATTCGCAAGATCGGAATGTAAAGAGGATTGGTTTCCAGAAGGGCGGAAATTTTCAAAGGAAAGGAAATTTGGGCAAAAGGCAAGAATCAAAAGGGAACAATCAGGCAAGCCAAGGGCAAGTTGGAGAAAACAGGTTCCAGAGGCCAGAATGCAAGCACTGTGGAAGAAGGCACCCCGGAGTATGCAATAAGCTGAGTATGACCTGTTATAGGTGCAATCAGAAGGGACATTTGGCAAACGAGTGCAAGATGCCGAAGCCAGGAGTTACGTGCTACAAATGTGGGAAGACTGGACACATGGCTAGGGAGTGTAAGGCAACAGGACCAGTCAGAGCTCTGATGAACGTGGCAAGTACCAGTGCAAGCGTGCCAGCTGAGGTATTGGCATTACCTCCACCACCCGCACCAACCCCGCAAGCAACAGCAAGGACATTTGACCTAAAGATGAAAGATGCTGTTCAGAATTCTGAGGTGATAGCAGGTACACTTTTACTCAATAATGTCAAAGCCAAAGTATTGATTGATTCGGGAGCCACAAGATCTTTCATATCAGAATCTTTTGTTGATAAGATCCAATGTGATAAAACGGTTATGAGTGAGGTAGTAAATGTGGTAATTGCGAACCAAGAGAAGATTCCTGTGAATCAATTTTGTCCAAAATGTGAGATTGATATTTCGGGATGTAAGTTCTCGGCCGACTTGATACTCTTCAAGCTGGGAGAGTTTGATATAATCTTAGGAATGGATTGGTTAGGAGAGAATAGCGCGCAGATAAATTGTAAGACCAAGAGAGTGAATTTAAAGACGAAGAGTGGAGAGAAGGTAGTATTTAAGGGACAGAGGCAAGAGCGACTATTTCTTACAATTATTCAGGCTAAGAAGTTACTTAGAAAAGGTTGTGAGTCGTTCCTAGCATATGTAGTGGATTCAGAGAGAGGCAGCCCCAGCATGGAAGATATTCCTGTAGTTAATGAGTTCCCCGATGTGTTTCCCGACGAACTACCAGGCTTACCACCAGATCGACAAATTGAGTTCGAGATCAACCTTGCTCCAGGCACGGAACCAGTTTCAAAGGCTCCGTATAGGATGGCACCAGCAGAAATGAAAGAGTTGGCGAGCCAGCTACAAGAATTGTTGGATAAGGGAGTGATACGACCAAGTACGTCGCCATGGGGAGCACCTGTTCTCTTTGTGAAGAAGAAAGATGGGAGTATGCGTCTATGCATAGATTACCGGGAGTTGAATAAAGTAACGATCAAGAACCGCTACCCGCTACCAAGGATAGATGACCTTTTTGATCAGTTAAAGGGAGCAAAATGTTTTTCGAAGATTGACTTGAGATCGGGATACCACCAATTAAAGATCAAGGAAGAAGATATTCCCAAGACCGCATTTAGGACCAGATATGGGCATTATGAATTCCTAGTAATGCCGTTTGGATTGACCAACGCCCCGGCCGCATTCATGGATCTGATGAATCGAGTATTTAAGAAGTATTTGGATAAATTTGTCGTGGTATTTATTGATGACATCCTTATTTATTCTAAATCGGAAGAAGAACATATGCAGCATCTCTGGATAGCATTGGAGATACTCCGACAAGAGAAGTTGTATGCCAAGTTTACCAAATGTGAGTTTTGGTTAAAGGAAGTTCAATTTTTGGGGCATGTTATTGGAAATGATGGAATTAAAGTGGATCCGGCGAAGATTGATGCAGTTATGAGTTGGGAGAGGCCAAGGACTCCTACGGAAGTGCGAAGTTTTCTAGGATTGGCCGGATACTATAGAAGATTCGTCAAGGATTTCTCGAAGATCGCCACACCATTGACCAAGTTAACCAGAAAGAATCAAAAGTTTGAATGGAGTGCAGAATGTGAAAATAGCTTTCAAGAGTTAAAACAGAAGTTGGTAACAGCTCCGGTGTTAGTACTTCCAGATGATCAAGGGAATTTTGTAATATTCAGCGACGCTTCACATAAGGGTTTGGGTTGTGTGTTGATGCAACACAGTAAGGTAATAGCATACGCGTCAAGACAGTTGAAGCCGCACGAGTTAAAGTATCCGACGCATGACTTGGAACTAGCCGCCATAGTGTTCGCACTCAAGATTTGGAGACACTATCTCTATGGAGAAAAGTGTGAAATCTACACGGATCACAAGAGCTTAAAGTACATTTTTACTCAGAAAGAGCTCAATATGAGGCAGAGGAGATGGCTGGAATTGATTAAGGACTATGACTGTTCGATAAATTACCATCCTGGAAAGGCGAACGTAGTGGCCGATGCGCTGAGTCGGAAGGAAAGATTGAATGCAATGATAACATCAAAAGAGTTATCTGAAGAAATCGGAAAATTTGAATTAGAACTTTGTGCTTATGGGAAAGTCAAAGAAGTTTGTCATGCAATGACCTTTCAGCCAACACTAATGGAAAAGATAAAGAAGTGTCAAGAGGAAGTAATGGAAAAAGAGAAAAATCAGTTATCTGGAGAAGAGATTAATACTAAAAAGGATGAGCAAGGAATACTAAGGTTTTCATCCAGAATATGGATTCCCCATGTATCTGAATTAAAGAATGAGATCCTCCATGAAGCCCACCATTCGAAATTTTCAATCCACCCGGGAAGCACCAAGATGTATCAAGACTTAAAGAAGAACTTTTGGTGGCCAAATATGAAAAGAGACGTGGCAGAATGGGTTGCGAAGTGCTATACCTGTCAGAAAGTAAAGGCAGAACATCAACGACCAAGCGGATTAATTCAGCCCCTGAAGATTCCAGAATGGAAATGGGAAAACATCGCTATGGACTTTATAGTAGGACTACCACGAACAAAGTCCGGACATGACGCAATATGGGTTATAATTGATCGTCTTACGAAGTCGGCGCATTTCCTTCCAATAAATGAGAAGTCGTCACTGGACAAGTTGGTTCATCTGTATGTGCACGAAATCGTATTAAGGCATGGAGTACCTGTATCAATAGTTTCAGACAGAGATCCCCGATTTAACTCAAGATTCTGGAAGCAATTCCAGGAATGTCTTGGCACGAAGTTGAATATGAGCACGGCGTATCACCCGCAGACTGATGGCCAGAGTGAAAGAACAATTCAAACAATTGAAGACATGTTGCGCAGTTGTGCAATCGATTTTGCTGGAAGTTGGGACGACCACCTGCCATTAATTGAATTTTCATATAACAACAGCTATCATTCCAGTATCGGCATGCCACCATATGAAGCTTTGTACGGGCGAAAATGTAGATCACCAACAAGTTGGGATGAAGTAGGAGAAGGAAGAATTCTCGGCTCAGAATTGGTACAACAGTTGCATGACTCAGTCAAGTTAATTCAGAAAAGGTTGCTTGCTGCTCAAGATAGACAGAGGAAGTATGCGGATCCCGCGCGTAAGGATGTTCAATTCCAAATTGGCGAAGCTGTGTTGCTAAAAGTGTCACCTAGGAAAGGGTTGATAAGATTTGGCAAGAAAGGAAAGTTAGCACCTAGATACGTAGGTCCTTTTGAGATTTTGAGCCAAGTAGGAAAGGTGGCCTACGAGTTGGCCTTACCACCTCAGTATCAGCATGTGCATAATGTGTTCCATGTGTCGTTGCTTAAGAAGTACAATCCTGACGCTAGCCATGTGATAGAATATGAACCTGTAGAAATTCAGGCAGACCTGTCATTTGTGGAGCAACCGGTTAAAGTACTCGACTGGCAAGTAAAGAGTCTTAGAAATAAATCAGTAAAGTTAGTGAAAGTACTTTGGAGGAACCCTAAGGTCGAAGAGTCGACTTGGGAGTTAGAGTCTGATATGCGTTCCCGGTATCCTCATCTGTTCTCTTAGATTCTGGGGACAGAATCCCTTTAGGGGGAGAGGATGTTACGACCGGCATTTTATGTAATATTATTTGTAAATAATATTAAGTTAAATAAAAATATATTCAATGCTTGTACGTTTGTGTGAGTGAAAATTTCTGCATTTTAAATTTGCTTTGGGTAGTATATGATTTTTTCAAAGCAAGAATTTATTTAATTTCTTTATTTTTGATTTATAAGGAATATTCTAAGCTTTGGAAAAATTTTCTTTTAAAAGACATTTTGTACACAAATTTTGAAAATGATTTTATAAAGTCTCTAAAAATCCAAGTTATTTTATGGTATAAATTTTATAATTTTTGAACTTGTACTTTATTATATAAAAATAAATCTTTGGAAATTAGTTGCTTAATAATTATCAAATTACATGAATAACCTTGCATGCAAACTCTCTTCTATTTAACCAAAGGGCAAAGAAGACATTCTCCACCCCACTAACTCACATTTTGCTAGCCAAATTACCTCCTTGACCTTGCATGCAAACTTGCCTAACTTTAGCTAGAGGGTTACTCTTGTCATTTCCTAAATCCACTCACATTTAGTCTAGTCAAAGACATAAAAACAAAACTAAAGTGATGATCACTCCATTTTCACTCCACCCTCCCCTTTTCTCCTCCCTCCCTCTCGGCTCAACCCTCACTCTCGGCCATCCCATAGCCGAGGCCCTCCATCCCCTTCATTTCTTCATTCTTTCACCCAAACAATCATCTTATATTCAAGTAATTTTACTCCCTATATGTTATTCTTATATATTTCAAAAGTATAGAGTGAAAAACCTATGTTTTGACCTTGCATGGTGATGTTTTTGTTAAACTCAAAGTGAACCTCCTTGATTCTTGTGAATCTAAGGCTTTCACCATGAGTTATAGTATCATAGGGTCAAGAATGGCTAGACATAAGAGTGTTACACCTATGCGAATGCTGTTTTTACCCTAATCCATTCGGCCATGACTTGATAGGAGCCGAATGGATGGTGTTTTGTTGCCTTGTTAACATTTTTGTGTATTTTGTGATGATAACATGAATTTTGTAGTAAAGTCTTGATAAAATCCTTTTGCATGCTAGTTGATCATTTAGTTGTAATCCATGTTAGGCTTGCATGTTGAATTATGATAAAAATTTATTTGGAAATCATGTTGTTTTGGTTTGAAAAACCCGAAGGCATGCATGCATGTGGAATTCTCTTAGTTTGTTGTGAAATTTTGATCATTTGGAAAGATTTTGTTAGTGAGCCTTAATTTCAGTAGGAATAATGTGATAATATTGATTTATGCTTCTTGTTGCATGGTAATAATTTGTGGTTATCTTTTATAAAAATATATATCTTGTTGTTTCAAAGGCATGAAGATTTGCGATTTGTTAAGAGTAGTCTCTTTTGTTTTGCCATAGTTGCACCTTAGGTAAGGATGATCTCACCAAGGGTATTTTAAGAAAAAGGGAGTTAGTTCAGTAGAATACCAAGTATAGGTCTTGGTTTAAGTATTTAGTTGTTGTTAGTTGGGTTTGTCAAGTCAAAATCTTGGAAAATGAGAAGTTATAGTTTCTGCAGAAAAATCAGTTTAATACCCTGAGGTTTAGAGTGAGTTTTGACCATGTCATTGATGTGCACTTTGAGGCCCAAGCTACCAGAAGTTAGTATGGGGAGTATATAATAGGTTTTAGGAGTTGGTTGGAGGTTTGCATGTCATTTGGTTAGGTGCACAAGTAGAATAACAAAATCTGTCCAGCAGGGGACAGTTTTGTTGCAACTTAGAAATAGGGAGATTTGGCCATGTCATGGGTAGGCCCTCATTAGGCCCAATTGGGCCTTAGTTAGAGGGTATGTCAGAGAAGTTTTTCCAACCATAGTTCATAGGATATGAGCTAGAACCATGTGTCACAAGTTAATTCAAGTCAGGGCATTTTCTGCCCAGAAAAACAGGGGAACCTTGGACTTTTAGCTTAGGCCCAAGAAGGCCCAAGCCAGGCCTTTGAGCCACATCAAGCTTATGAGATGCCCTTAGGTCAGGAGAGTCTTGTGTAAAAATTTTGAAGAAAAACTTGTAGTTTAAGAGTGTCTAATGCACTCAAGAAACCTTAGTTACCATTCTGAAATTTGCACCAGTAAGCACTTTCACTTATCACATAGTTTTAGGACACTTAGAAGTGAGTATTAGGTCGACCACCATAGTTGTAAGATAGTATAAGGTCAGTAGAGCAAAAGGCACAAGTGAGGGTCAATAGGTTTTGGATAATTTAGGAAAGGCACATTGAGTTAGGAAGCCCAAATTCGAAGACTTCGTTTAGTTAGCGACCAAGTAATTTAAGTGGTGAGTCGAGATCATCCAAGCCTAGTGTGGCGTTATGGTGTATGTGATGTTATTTGGTATTAATATACGATATGTGATTATGTGGCTACGTGTGTACATTTAAAAATATAAATGTTGGATATGAATTAAGTGTGTATAGGCCTAAGTGCCATCCATGTTTAATTTCGGGTTGTAAATAGGTTAAGATGGAAAGAATATATTATAATGAGGATTATTATTATTTATGTAGGATCTCGAGACGAGGGAAAACTTGCCTTAAAAGTCGAGTGAAGCTCCAGTTGTTGCTCCTACCAGTCAGACCAGACCAGTCTATCTCAAGGCAAGTGATTCAACTTGACCTTCGTATTTGCTGTAAACAGTTCATATATATATATCGATGCAATTATCCTGAGTCATTTTGATGTATTTAAATCAAGCATATCTTTTGTTTATCTTTGAGTCACATAGAGATGCCATGAACCCTTGAGTACATATTGCAAGTAGTTCAAAAGTCTTTCATGATAGTTTAATGCCATGATAAATTAGAGATGCGTTATAATATCTTATTGATCCTTTTGTTTATCATGCTATTGATCCCTGAGAAATCTTGATGTTGCACCCTGATGCTTTGATTCAACTCTTGAAATAACCTCGATAGAAACTTTATCTTGATACCTAAAAGCCAATCATTTCTTAAATACATTCATGATTGTTTGATAACCCTATCCTTACCCTAAAGCTTGATACCCTGTTATATACTGAGCTGATGATCGCTTTCTTTATATTTTAACACCTTTATCCTATTGGAACCAGTGATGCCTATCTTTTGATGTTCTAATACCTATATCTTGTCTACAACCGTTGCTTTAAGCCTAGTTTGGCATTACTCTTTCATCTTATCCAATAGCCTGGCTTAATTTCCTTGTCTAAGTTCTTGTTTATGGAAACCTCTCAATTACCCTAATATAGTAAAGTCTAGTAGATCATGGCCCTGAGATTTAGTGTCATATTTCCAGTGTTTCAAGTTGATCTATAATCCCTTGATAAAAATAATTACAGTCGAAAGAGATTTTGTCATAAATCGGCATCAGTTTTTAAAATGATTAAAACGTGGATTTTTCAGTCCCAAAGGGGGGCAAATGTTTTCTTGAATGGTGGATCTGGACTGAGACGCGAGTCCTTTCCACACTTATATTAGGCTTAAAAGTTGCCTAGGGATTCCCAATAATGTTTTAGAACCCAGCGAGGTTCGGGGTTACTTCGCGGCTGATCACCGGCTGTAATCCGTAGCGTCATAAAATGATTTTGATTAAGAATGATTTTAAAATTGTTTTGATGCAAGCATAATGATGCCAACTCACATAAGTTTTATCTCTCGATTATCATTGATTATGTCATTCCATTGTCATTCCTAAAGGTATATCTCGATTTATGCTTTGCGTTGTATTGTTAGCACTTGTTGAGCTTTTGGCTCACTTCTTGCTTTACCCTGATATTACAGCTAGCAGCCATGGTTAGATTCAAGCAGACTGCCCGTAAGACCTGTGATGCGGATGCTTATGTTCGAGCCCAGGTAGAATAAGTAATAATAGTTGTGTGAGGACTCGGTATTTGTAATCAGATGTAATAGTTGGTAGTGTTGGGCTGTTCCAAACCCTAAACTGTAAGATCTTGGATTTTGGTTGTGTAGTACTCATTAAAATGATGTAATAACTATATTTATTTTGCTATTTAAGTTGGGGGTGTGACATATAACTCCTACTATTTCCTACCCCATTGTTTCTTTGCCCTCTAGTGTGGCCATGGAATCTGTGTCTTTGTCCAAACAGGTTCCTGCCAAAGCCACCAAAACCAAAGTTTCAAAACTCAAGTCAAAGAAACCTACCTATGTTGTTTCTCAAAAGACAACAGTTGTAACAACTACCATAAACCCTGAAGGGAGTGAACAGGGTGTGAGTGGTGAGGGAAGGGGTGAACATCAAGAAACCCCCTAGGATAAGGTGGGAGAGGTGAGTGGTACCCAAGCCAGCCAAGCCACAGTCTCTCAAAAGACTGTGGTGGTTCAAAAGGAGTCCAACACATCCCTAGTTGCATCCTCCCAAAAGGATGTAACTATTGAAAATAGTCCCCAACCAGGGACACAGAAAAAAAGAGGGAGGGACACTGAAGCCACACATTCACCAATTAAAGCCTTTTCAAGGAACAAGAAGGCCAAGACCCTAGTTTCCACACAAGGGACACACACAGCACAGATACATCCACCTATATCCGAGCCTTCACAAATTCAGCTTGATGTGATTCCAGCAAATATGGAATCACAGCCCCATTCTCTCATAATAGAAACACACCAATCATCAAACTCTCCATCACCCTCTCTGGATGTGGATATGATATTCACATCAATTCCTGATTCTCCCTCATTAAAACTCAGGGAGGAGCCCCACTAAAAAACCTGATGATCATCATCTTTTAGATGATTTGTTGGATCATCAGCCAATTCTTTCAGATGTAATTGAAGAATCTGTGTTACCTCACTTAAAATCAATTCCCAAAGATTCAACAATTATGTCACTTTCTATATCTACATCTTTTCCTTCTTCAACGGATATCTCTCATCCGTTGACAAGTGGTTGTTCTTCAACGGATAAGCTTAACAGCAGTTATCCGTTGATACCATCAGTTTCCACTTCAACGGATACTCCCTATCCGTTGATGGTTTCTACACACATAACAGAAATAATACCAACTGTAGAGGACATGGCTACTGTACAATCACTTTTAGGTTTGAGGGAAGAGAGTGATCTTTTGAGTGAGAGGCTGGGTTGCTCCCAGGCAAAAGGAGAGGTTGAGAGTCACCATATGCATGCTATTTCTTCCAGCATGGCAAAAGTGAGTGAGGGGAGTGCCACCTTAGAAGGTGAGGGTGAGGGTGTGAGGGTGTGTGTGAGCCAGGGGGAGCCCCTGATGCAAGAAAATAGAGAAAAAGAGAGAAAGGAAGGTACAGAAGCTATAAGGGTGGGTCCAACCATTGCTAGTGAGTCAATGAAAGTGGATGATGCAGAAAAGGAAAGACAATTTCAGCAACATTTCAAAGCTGCAATTGATAACATTTCCTTGGATGCTGACACTTTTACTCATCCTGTTTCAGCCTATCAATTATTGGCTGCTCAGGGCAATGTGGAGGCAGAACAGACATTACACATTATACACACTTCAGAATCTCTTCTCAGAGACAAAGCTGCTGTTAACAGGCTGCCTTCTCAAGCTGGTGAGCCATCTGAAGAATTTGGAGTGAATTCTAATGATGATGACTCTAATTCTTTGGATGAGAGCATGAACTTAGGGGGAGTAGCAGGCCCAAGTTCTGTTCCTGATCTTCCTGAATGGGCATGGGAAAAAGCCTCAACACCAAGAGAGTTTAGTGTCACTTTGATTAGACAAGTCATGACAATTCAGCAGGCCCTTCAGGAGACTACAGATGCTGGTACCAAGGCAATTCTTCAAGCTCATCTGGAATCTCTGCATCTCTTGCAGTTGCAGCATTTCCAACAAAATCTAAGTGTGGATGAGCTCAAACAGGACATTGCTGATCTGAAATCCTACAATGCTGAGAAGTTGGATTCAGTCATACCTTATGGTATTATGCAAGATTTGTTGGGGAGACTGAGGAAAGAATCTGATGCTGACAAGAGACTGGCCAGATTGGAAAATAGGGTTCAAATCATTGAAGATTCTATGGTCACAATTCTTCAGAATCAACAAACTCAAACAAATCTACTCATGCAGCTGGCCAATGCACAAGGCTTGACTCCTACCCTTGATGATAACAAAAAGGGGGAGAATAAAGGGAAAGGGGAAGGAGAGCCATCAACAACAGTTCAAATTTCTCAAGTGCTAGTTCCTGTCATCACCACTTCTCCAATTATTCAAATCAAAGGAAAGCTTGATGGAATTGATCTAATCCAGATAGCAGCAGCTGAATTGCAAGTCAAAGAGCAAAGGAAGAAGATTGATGAAAATATGCAACAAATATTTGGTTCTACAACTTCTCAATCACAATCTGTGAAGCACAGCACAAAAGTGGAATCAATTATTATGGAACTCAAGCCAGTAGGGAGGAATAAGGTTGGAGAGACTTCTTCCAAGGATTTGAAACCTATGGTCCTCAAGCCCAACAACAGATCCAATAAGGACTCTACAAAGAATCCTCTGAAAGAAGTGGATTTTCCTCTTCCAAAGGCTGATGAGGACAAGCTTTTGGGTAGAAGTATCTCATATCTCAAAGAGACCATGGATGTTGCTGTAAGGAGAAACATGGCTATTATCTTCAGAGAGGGAAAGAGCATATGTGTGATGAAAGGACATCCCAAATTCTCAATAGCCAAGAGGGAAGAAACCAGAAGGTTGAAGGAAGAAGCCAAACAGCTAAAGGCTGACAAAAGAGCACAAGCAAAGCTTGAAAAACAGCTAAAGTCAAGTCAGGCTGAAGAACAGAAAGAAATTGAAGACAAAAGTGAAGATGAAGCTATGGGGGACATGGTTGGTACTGAGATGGAGGAAAGAAGTAAGGGAAGAGAAGAATGGCAGAAAGGGAACAAAAAGAAGGTCAATGCAAAGAGAAAAATGGTAGATAAGACTGAAGAAACCCAATCAATATCCAAACCACTACCCTCTATTCATGAACCCATTGTGCCTGACCCCTTCATGAACATTCATGGTGAAACAATCATTCCCAAGGAGGAACCAATTGATTGGGACACCATCAAATTGCCCACCTTCCTAACCTCTTCTCCACCATCAAAGAAGTAGAAAAGAAGAATCAAATCAACACCCTCTAGAGCCTCAATCAAATTCACACAGAAGCCTAAGCCTAAACCTCAAGCCTCTAAAGATGATTATGTTCACATCTGTGACATAAAAGAATTTTTAGACATTGAACTCTATCTGGATGAGCTGGAGGAAGTAAGTGGAATAGCTGCCTATAGACAGCTACCAGAAAGACTAGTGTTCAAATACAAAGGAGATCGGGAAAGAACCTGGCCTCTTTACAGAATTCTGAATGAAGGCTACTCTACTTTGATTAGAGTCTACTCAGCCATACAAAGGGATTCTGGCTTTACCAGGACTGCCAAGACTGAGATTCTCAACAAGATTGCCAACATAAGGAAAACTTGGAGGGAGCCCAATGCTTTGCCTAGAACTTTACTCATTCAAGAAAGAGGAATTACAATTCACAAATCACCTCATTGGTTGATGGAGTTCAGAGACAACAAAGGAGTCAGAAGATTTTTCAGAATTGAAGATCAGCTCAAGATTGCCAGTAATGAAACTCTCAAGGATATGCAATCTAAGTTAGACATCAATGAAGAAGATGAAGCTGAATTCTACAGACAACTTCAACTTCAAATAGAGGAGAATGACAGGAGGCTAGGAAAGAAAACAAGGAATCAAAGGAAAAGAAACTAATCTGCTCAGGCTAAAGGAGCACCCTTGGAAACAATGTAATTCTTCAATACCATCTCAGTATATACATTTTTGTAGCACTTTTTGAATTTCTGCTTTATTACAGTTTATATATTTGTCAAGTGTTTTGTTATCATCAAGCTAAACCCAAATTTATGCCTACAGTTCTAGTAGACATAAATAGGGGGAAATTGTTAGGAATATGTGTATTAGTTTGATGATAAGTTAAACAAAACACATAAGTAGAAATCTAGTGTTTGTAGCCTCAACAGATAAGACCATCTTGGCTATCCGTTGAAGGAGTAGCTTTACTTAGCAATGAGTTTAGTATTGTAGCACATTTCATTCTCTGGTTTCAAGTTGTAATTCTTAGATGTTGTAGGAAATTATCAGTCATGTTGACTACTAATGGATATACAAATAGGAGGGCTAATTGTAAATATTTCATGCCTTGTAATTTTGTATGAGTGAAGAAGTATCAACGAATATTGAAGACCTTCAACGGATAAGAAACAAAGCTTCAACGGATGTCTCTAATGCTTCAACGGATAATATCCATCAATGGATAAGTGCTTCAACGGATAAAGACTTCAACTGATAATGCATCAAGCTTCAACAGATAAAGCCTCAATGGATAAGGCATCAACGGATGAAAGCTTCAACGGATGCTTGGTTCATTAGCAGTTGATAGTGACAATTCACAAGCTGACAGAGGCACATGGGTTGACAGAGACAAACTGGAATGTGGAAGCCTCTAGGAGGAATCAAGAAAATGTAGCATTCCCATTCTGATGCAAACAAGGAAGTATTCAAAGATTCACAGATTATCCTAGATTGCATTGGATAGAGAAATGAAGAAGAAACATGTGAAGAATCCTTTCAATTGTATTTTACAGTTTTGTCTTCACTTGTAAACTTGGTGATATATAAACCAAGTAGCAGCTAGTAATTAGAAGAGAATTTTCCTGAGCTGTTTAGAAATATCAAGAGAGAAAATCATCTAGTTTGTACTAGGAAGCAGCTGTGATTTAATTCTTTGAATCACAGATTTTTTGAAATAACACATCTCTGGTGGAACAACAAATCCACCAGAAAAGTTTTTAAGTTCTTTGTGTTCTTTACATTTGTGTTTGAATATATATCTGTCTGTATCAGCTTCAAGCAATTCACACACATTTGTTCACTTAAACACTTAGCCTTAGAAACTGCTCAAAACTTGAAAAAGTTTTGAGATTTACATTCAACCCCCCTTCTGTAAATCTCATTGTTAGTCCACTGGGAATAACAATTGCATTATGGTGTTATTTGGTATTAATATACGATATGTGATTATGTGGCTACGTGTGTACATTTGATATATAAAGGTGGATATAAATTAGGTGCGTATAGGCCTAAGTGCCATCCATGTTTAATTTCGGGTTGTAAATAGGTTAAGATGGTAAGAATATATTATAATGAGGATTATTATTATTTATGTAGGATCTCGAGACGAGGGAAAACTTGCCATAAAAGTCGAGTGAAGCTCCAGTTGCTCCTACCAGTCAGACCAGACCAACCTATCTCAAGGCAAGTGATTCAACTTGACCTTCGTATTTACTATAAACAATTCATATATATCGATGCAATTATCCTGAGTCATTTTGATATGTTTAAATCAAGTGTATCTTTTGTTTATCTTTGAATTATATAGAAATGCCATGAACCCTCGAGTATGTATTGCAAGTAGTTCAAAAGTCTTTTCATGATAGTTAAATGCCATGATAATATGAAGAGTTGTTATATTACTTGATTGATCCTCTTGATTAACATGCTGATGACTCCTAAGTATTGATATCTCATCCTGATACTTGAACCCCTATAGAACCTTACCTTGAACTCTGATAGTCAGAAACTTAACAACATGATTCCTCATTGATTGATACCCTCTTTCCTATCCTAAAGCTTGACAAATCTGATATATATACATCCTGAGCTAGAGATCATTACCTTAACACCCATAGTATTCTTGAAGCTTATCTTCTTAATGATCCAACACCTGTACCTTGACGAGAAACCATTGCTTTAAGCCCAGTTTGGCATTACCCCTTCATATTATCCATTAGTCTCACCATATTTTCCTGTCCAAGTTCTGACATATGAAAACCTTTTGGTTACCCTAATAGAGTAAAGTTTTGTGAATCATGGCCCTGAGATTTAGTACCATATTTCTCATGTTTCGAGTTGATCTATAATCCCTTGATAAAAATATTTACTGTTAAAAGAGATTTTGTTACAATTCGGCATCAGCTTTTGAAATAAATAAAATATGGGTTTTCAGTCCCAAAGGGGGATAAATGTTTTCTTGAATAGTGGATCTGGACTGAGACGCGAGTCCTTTCTACATTTATGTTAGGCTTAAAAGTTGCCTAGGGATTCCCGTTAATGTTTTAGAACCCAGCGAGGTTCGGGATTACTTCGCGGCTGATCACCGGCTGTAATCCGTAGCGTCATAAAATGATTTTGATTAAGACATGATTTTAAAATTGTTTTGATGCAAGCAAAATGATGCCATCTCACATAGTTTTATCTCTCGTTATCATTAGTTATGTCTTTCCATTGTCATTCTTAAAAGTATATCTCAATTTATATTTTGTGTCGTACTGTTAGCACTTGTTGAGCATTTGGCTCACTTCTTGCTTTACCCTAATATTACAGCTAGCAGCTATGGTTAGATTCAAGCAGACTGCCCGTAAGACCTGTGATGTTGATGCTTATGTTTGAGCTCAGGTAGAATAAGTAATAATAGTTGTGTGAGGACTCAGTATTTGTACACAGATGTAATAGTTGGTAGTGATGGGCTGTTCCAAACCCTAAACTGTAAGATCTTGGAGTTGGTTGTGTATTCTTCATTAAAATGATGTAATAGCTATATTTATTTTGCTGTTTAAGTTGGGGGTGTGATAATAGTTATCCTCATTGGATTGAATAATCACAAAAACATTCATATCACTATCAGAGTTTAGAAATTCACACCAGACAACAATCAGTACTTAAGCAATTTTCAATTAGGCACAGAATACATAAAGATAGTAATATCTGTAAATACTGTTCATAAAATCTGATGCATCAGAACAAAAACTAAGAAGATTTAGAGAAAGAACATGAAACCATTCCAAGTTCATTTACCAATCTTGTAAAAGTAGCTTCACACAGTGGTTTTGTGAAGATATCTGCTAGTTGTTGATCTGTTGGAACAAAGTGCAATTCCACTGTACCTTCATCCACATGTTCCCTTATGAAGTGGTACCTTATGCTGATGTGCTTTGTCATTTAGTGTTGAACTGGATTACATGTCATAGCAATAGCACTTTGATTATCACAGTAAATAGGGATTTTAAAATATGTTAACCCATAATCCAGTAACTGATTCTTCATCCAAAAAATCTGTGCACAACAGCTTCCTGCAGCAATGTACTCTGCTTCTGCAGTTTATGTGGAAATTGACTTGTTTCTTGCTAAACCAAGAAACCAATCTGCCTCCAAGAAATTGGCAGCTTCCACTTGTGTTTTTCCTGTCAATTTTGCAACCTGCAAAGTCTGCATCTGAGTAACCTATTAGTTTAAAGTCTAATTCTCTAGGATACCATAATCCTAGATCAGCTGTTCCCTTAAGATACTTGAAAATTCTTTTCACAGCTGTTAAGTGAGGTTCTCTTGGATCTGCTTGAAATCTTGCACAAAGACAAGTAGCATACATGATATCAAGTCTACTAGCAGTTAGATAGAGTAGAGAGCCAATCATATCTCTGTAATCAGTAACATTTACTGATTTACCAGTATCCTTATCCAATTTTGTTGCAGTGGCCATGGGAGTGGATGCACTTGAACAATCTTGCATTCCAAATTTCTTCAGCAAATTTTTGGTGTACTTGGTTTGACAAATAAAAGTGCCTTCTTCATTCTGCTTGACTTGAAGGCCCAGAAAATAGCTAAGTTCCCCCATCATACTCATTTGATATCTTGACTGCATCAGTTTGGCAAACTTCTTGCAAGGTCTGTCATTTGTAGAACCAAAGATGATATCATCAACATATATCTGGACCAAAAGTAAGTCCTTTCCATGGTTGAGGTAGAATAGTGTTTTGTCAATAGTTCCTCTGTTAAATCCACTTTCCAGAAGAAACTGAGCTAAAGTCTCATACCATGCTCTTGGAGCTTGCTTAAGGCCATAAAGTGTTTTCTCAAGCTTGTAGACATGATTTGGATATTTGGGATCTACAAAGCCTGGAGGTTGTTCAACATATACTTCCTCTTCTAATTCTCCATTGAGAAAAGCACTTTTCACATCCATTTGAAAGATAGTAAATTTTTTGTGAGCAGCATAAGCCAAAAATATCCTTATGGCTTCTAATCTAGCAACTGGTGCAAATGTTTCATCATAATCAATTCCCTCATGTTGAGAATATCCTTTTGCAACCAGCCTTGCTTTATTCCTTGTAATTATACCATCACTATCAGTTTTATTTCTAAACACCCACTTTGTACCAATTACAGATCTGTTCTTTGGTCTTGGCACTAGGGTCCAGACTTTGTTTCTTTCAAATTCATTTAACTCTTCCTGCATTGCTTACACCCAATCAGCATCTTGAAGAGCTTCTTCCACTTTCTTTGGTTCATTCTGAGAAAGAAAAGAATTATAGAGACATTCACTTGAAGTAGTTGTTCTAGTTCTGACACCTACGTCAGGATTTCCAATAATTAAGTCAGGTGTATGTGATTTAGTCCACTTCCTTGCAGATGGAAGGTTTTCTCTAGAACTGGATGCTCCCCCATGATCCATGCTATCTTCATCAACATATTCTGATGCTCCCCCTGAAACTATGCTCTTTGAGTTGGATCCTTCAGAAATTGAGTTTTCAGAACTATCAGAACTTGGCTTATCAGAACTTGATGAATCAGAACTTGAAGAGCCAGTTGTATGTTCTAATGCGTCTTGTGATTTGGTTGAATCTTCAGTATGCTCCCCCTGCACAGGTGCATCTTCCTTTGGCGTAGTCACCACAGTTTCAATAACATCAGAGTTTAATTCATCAGAGTTTGCAGTATCAGGATTTAGACTATCAGGTTTTTCAGTATCAGAATTTAAGTCTTCATTTTCAAATCCCAGCTGATCATGATCATTGAAATCTTCAAGTACAGTAATCTTCTTATCATCAAAGGAGACATTGATAGATTCCATGACAACCCTTGTTCTTAAATTGTAGACTCTAAAGGCTTTTGTGGAAAGTGGATATCCAACAAAAATTCCTTCATTAGCTTTTAAATCAAATTTGGATAGCTGTTCAGGGTGAGTCTTAAGAAAAAAACACTTGCATCCAAATACATGAAAATACTTCAGATTTGGCTTCTTTTTCTTCACCATCTCATATGGTGTCTTTCCATGCTTGTTAATGAGTGTTGCATTCTGAGTAAAACAAGCAGTCTGCACAACTTCAGCCCAAAAATAGGTTGGTAGCTTTGCTTCATCAAGCATAGTTTGTACAGCTTCAATAAGAGTTCTATTCTTTCTTTCAACAACTCCATTTTGCTGTGGAGTTCCAAGAGCAGAAAATTCCTGCTTGATTCCATGGTCTTTGCAAGACTCTTCCATAATCGAATTTTTGAACTCGGTGCCGTTATCACTTCTTATTATCTTCACAGAATCTTTGACCAATTTATCCAGTTGCTTGACATGATCAATCAAGATAGATGCAGTTTCACTTTTTGTGTAATATCCCATATTTTCAAATATTATTATTATAACTATTTGGAATTATTTATGTGAATTTTATGTGAATTTTGGTGAATTATCTGGTAATTGTAATTGATGTTTGGGTGTTTATATGTGATATTATTTGAGTATTTGAATTATTATATGTCCAGAATAAAATATAGATAATTGTGATATTTTTCTGGTAATTTTTGGACTATTAGATGATTTTATATTAATTTATGAATTATTAATTATTTTCTGAATAATTACCAAAATTATTTTATAAAGCCGGGAATCATCTGACTTCAACCGTTTTTGCGTTTTTACAACCCGAAACTCTTCCGAAAACTCCTTCCTAACCTAATCTGGTAATTCCAGACATTTTCCGTGTTTTGACTTTTTCAATCCGGATTACGGTTTGACCCGTGCGCGGCCCGGCGTAAGATTTTCGATACGATAGTTATTTCGGTAATCAATAAAACCCGTATTCTCGAGAGAAAAGATATTTTTACATTATTTTCGTATATGGTGTTTTATAAAAAGCTCGGTGTTGATAATTATTCAATTCTGGTATTAAATTGTATCGTTTTATATTTACTTAGCGGCTAAGTAACCTATTTTTGGATCCGATATGATCCAATGAGATACTCGTTACGTGGTTAAGATGCATTTATATGAATCAATCCGTAATTTGGATACGTGTTTATTAGCGTTACTCGTTTTATCTCATTTTATGTGTGTGAATGTATTTTATACGTGTTCGAGTTTTTCGGTTAAATTAAGTATCGTTTTTATTTTTCGAAAATTTATGAACCAGGACCCCACCGGGACGTCAAACCCTACAAAATTTGTGTTTTTATTTTTATAAAATCAATCGTATTTCAAATACCCAGTATTTCTACAATTTTGAAATATTCGCAATTTTTGGGGAATTTTGATACGAATTTTACATTTTACTGTTTTTAAAATTATTACCTGTAATTATAATTTTGGGACTTAATTATTTTAATTAGGGAATAAAAACACCCTAAATTGATTTTGGGGTATTTATTTTTCAGAAAATATAAATAGCCCATTTATTCTTTTATTTCATTTTTATTTTTATTAAAAACAAAAATCAAGAACTTGTTCTTGGAGGTTTCAATCCATTCTTGATCTTAATCTTGCGATATCTGGAGATCCGTTGCTCCGTTTTTGACGATCTAGTAGTCGAATCGAAGCTCTCTTCGAGCCCGTTATTTTGATACCAGAATCATCAACTCAGGTGGAGTAATGCTCAAAAAACGTAGTTCATCATTTTAGTACGAATTGGGTTCTTGATTTTCAGGAGTTTTTGGTTGTTTTTGATGTTAGGATTAGCTTTAACATGTTATTTAGAGTCGATTCATACCATTTTTGTGTTCGTTCTATTGCCGGAGGGCTATAGTCGAGTTTTTGGTTTTGTTAGTTTGTATTTTTCAATATTTTTGGTTATACATTAATTGGTTGTTGATTGTGATGATATGATTAGATTGTACGTGTTTCTAGCATCGTTTTGATATATAGTACGTCGATTATGGTTGAGAAACGAAGTAAATCGATTTTTGGATGGAAAGTTTGTTGTTCTTGATGGTTTTGATCAATTTTTGTGTGGGTTTGATTGTTTGATGTTGTAGTTGCTTCCATTCAATTTCTGGAATGATTTTGGTCGAGTTTGGTGTGAAAAACAGAAGTTTTCGTGATGTTTTGGTGGGATTCGGGGGTTCGTCGGAGGTGTTGAAGCTTGCCAGATTCCGGAAAATTCCGGCGAGTTCTTCAAGCTTCCCGGCTGTGTTCTTGTGCTTTGCTGATATTTGATCCATCTAAGAAGATGACCCCTTTCCAAAACATGTTTCTGGGAATTATTTTTAGAAAATAATTCAAAATTCATTTGAAATTCCAAAAATTGTTTTTAAATTCAAAAATTAATTTAGTTAATTATTTTAAATAGTTAACTGAATTATTTTAATTCCAAAAATTATTTTCTTTTATTATTTTCAAAAAAATTCAAATTTGATTTAATTATTTATAATTTATTTTAGTTAATTATTTATGGATTTGATTGATTGATTAATTCATTTAATCAATTAATTTTATTTATAAATGGTTAAAGAAAATATAATTATTTATAATTAAGCCAAATAATTCCTAATAATTATTTTGGGCTTTTAAAAATATCTATAGAGTATTAAATATTCAATTAATACTATTATTAATTGAATTATTCGTATTTTATTCGTAGAAAATCAACCGTGCGTCTGTTTAATACGAAACAAACGCGTACAGACTCAGAAAAATATTCCGCTTTCATTAAAAATACTTTTGAGACCCAAATCATTTTGTTTCGAAAGATTACTTGTTTTAAAAGTCATTCTAAGTCGATTATTGATCGATAAATCGTATTTTGACCCAATTTCAGTTTTAAACGTACTCAGTCCTGTGTTATATGAATTATGTGATACGTGAGTTATGTGATTACGTGTTATATGAATTATGTGTGTATGTGGATCAAAAGTCCTGTGATTGTCTATTATATTTATGTGTGGGCTATCGTATGGGTAGACGATAGGGTTTTAACGCGCAATTCGTTGAGTGATTATCGATTAGACGATTAAAAGGTTATTTTCTAATTATAGATGCGAGTCTTTCAAGATGATCAGGACCAGATGGAATGATATTGGGTAGCTGGCTTCTAGCAATCGCAGGAGCAGCATATCAGTAAACTGTTGAAAAGAAAGACGGTGATATTTTAAGACAGAATGTCAGAATAGATGTGTCATTGCGAGTGTGACTAACTGCTAAAACCCAAAGGCAAGTATCCCTATCATCACTTATTACTCAAGTGATATTTATTTAAAATCTTATCATGCAAGTATTGCTTTTCCTATTCTCAGTTCAAGATAGATAAATGTTTTATATATCGCTGAATTAAATAATTCTGTTTATGCAAGTACCCTCTGCTATTCTATGTTCAGAATAGATTTACAAATGTTTTGGGTTTTGAGAAAAATGATTTTGTTGCAAGTATTCCTGCCCAAGTGAATGGGGGAATAAAATTATTTCGGGTGTCGAGTATTATGACCCCTTTTCAATAAAAGGTTTTGAGATTGAATGGTTACTGATTGCGTAAGAGGCCGAAGCACCGGTCCAGCGTGAGCTATTATACAGAAGTGTAATACGGAAGTGTAATATCTTAAAAGGCTTGTTATGCCTTTTCTGGCGCCCTATAGGTACCGTATGTCTTCGGGATACGGGTAGTACCTATATTTACGGTATACTGCGGGATACCGGTGCTGTTTCATGACTGATCATTAGGAACAGCATAGTGCATAATTTGGTTCCAATCGAAATTATTATATTGATTTTGACATCTTACAAGGAATGATTTATTAAGTATTTTATTTTCGGATAAAAGATGAAATGTGGTTTTGATTCAGTTTCTAATTTATGCTGATACTTACGTTGTTGTTAAATATCAAAGGTGGTATTAATATAGATGAATGATGTTGACTTCAGTATGGAATGTTGTGAGCATCAAAGTTCGTATTGATATCTAATTTGATATGACAACAAAATAAATATTAATTTGAAGAGTTCGGTTTTGAATAAAGTTTATGATTCAATCCATAATCATTGTTTCATGTTATTGTGGTTTACGATATTTCCGTAAACACTGTTTTACGAATTTTATTCTCGTCAAGATTCAAAGTATTGCTGAAGCATTTCGCTCAAAAATATCAAAATGGTTTTGAATATAATTAAGGAATTAAATCTGGGATTCCTCAACTAAGGTTTTATGATTCAGCAATTATGATTTTAAATGTGTTGCTCTGATGCAGATGTCGGTTTTATATCAAACGACCCTATATTTACTATAATGATCTTGCTGAGCATTTCTTCCGCTCATACTTGCCTGTTTTTAAATTTAACCTCCAGTGAGGATTAGCTTGCTGTTTAGCCGCGTAATTCGAGGAAGCAAAGAAGAAGCTTTTCGAAGGTGGTTGGTCCAGGGTTTGCGGACTAGTGTAAGTTTTATTATGTAAAGTTGTTTATATTATATTATATTATAGTTGTGTATTTTATTTAGGCCTAGTATACTTCATTTCGAAGTTATACTAGCGGGTTAAGTTTGGATATTGAGAATTATTGAAAAGAGTTTTAAAAGAAAGTGAAAAAAAAATTATTGTGGAATTTGGATATCTTGTTTCTAGAACTGTAACCTTAAAAGATCTTGGACTAGTTGGGGTCATTTATGTTAAATATCTTCCGCTGGCATTTGTTTATTGATTAAACAGGTTGATTTGGATTGAGGTTTCATAGTGACGACCAAATCCTCTGACCCCGGATTTGGGGGCGTTACATTTTGTGTGCAAGAAGTACACCCATGTGTATCTGGTGAACTCATCCACTATGACCATATCATATTTCTTCTTTACAATAGACATGACATTCACTGGACCAAATAGATCAACATGTAGTAGTTGATAAGGCCCAAGAATTGATGATTCAGTCTTGCTCTTGAATGAAGATTTACTTTATTTAGCCTTCTGACATGAATCACAAAGGCCATCAGGAGCAAATACTGATTTTGGCAGTCCTCTCACAAGATCTTTCTTGACTAGTTCATTTATATTATTGAAATTTAAATGAGAGAGTTTCTTGTGCCAATTCCAGCTTTCTTCAATTAATGCTCTACTCAACAGACAGATTGCAGAACCATCAGTACTTGTTGAAAGCTTGGCTTCGTAAATGTTACCATGCATGTATCCTTTCAGAACAACTTTACCTGTAGATTTGCTTACAACTTTACAGTGTTCTTCAAAGAAATCCAGATGATAACCTCTGTCACAGATTTGACTAATACTCAGCAGATTGTGTTTAAGTCCTGAGACCAGAGCTACTTCTTTAATGATGACATTCCCAAGATTGATATTGCCATATCCCAGTGTTTTTCCAATGTTGCCATCTCCATAAGAAACACTTGGGCCAGCTTTCTCCACAAAGTCTGATAGCAGGGCTTTATTTCCAGTCATATGTCCTGAGCATCCACTGTCCAGAACTAGGATGTTTTTCCTGTTGCCCTGCAATCACAAAGACCATTAATGAATAGTTTTAAGGACCCAGACTTGCTTGGATCCTTTGGCCTTATTAAGTTTGTTAACATTTGCAGCGGATTTAGCATCCGAGTTTATGTTAACATTTTTCTTATCAGCATTTACACTATCAGACTTTATATCAGAACTTACACTAGAAGGAACAATGCTAACTTTTTTTAAAGAAGGTTTTATTTGATAATAATCATAGTACAAACTATGATATTCCTTACAAGTATAAATGGAATGCCATAAACTACCACAATAAAAACAAGGATTTTGTGGCCTATATCTAACAGACTGACTCTTAACTCCTGACTTTGAAGGTAAGGAGTTTATGTTCTTATTCTTCCTGCAAAAAGAAGCCAGATGGTTAAGACTTCCACAATTATGACATATTTTTCTAGGAGCATTAGGAACAGGCTTATAATCATTTCTTTTATTCATACCTTCCTTTCCATTCCTATTTTTCCTAGGTGACTTTACCTTATTTACATTCTTAACATCTTTCAGCTTATGCTTAAGCTGCTTCTTTGTCTTTAAGCCTACGTTAACTTCAGTTGTCTTTTCCTATTTTAGTTTGTCAGAAGTTAATTCCTCTTTAACTTCTGTTTTCTCAGTATCAGACTTTACAGCTACAAACATAACAGGTTTTAACTTTGGCTTTTGTTTAACGACTAGGCTTAATTTCTACAGTTCCTTTATCATTCCTATCATCTCTATAACCTAAGCCCTCTTTCCAGTTTCCACTACTTAATAAATTTTGAGTTGTTCTGCCAGAGTTAGTCCAAGTCCTGATAATCTCTCTTTCCTTTTCTAACTCAGTTTTTAGAGATTCATTCATTTTAAGTACTTCATCCCTAACATAGAAAGCATCATCTATATCTTTCTGAGTTTGATGGAACATGACTAACTCTTTTTCTAAATAATCATTCCTCTTTTTACAAGCAAGATTTTCAGAAGTTAATCTTTCACATGTTAAAGTTTGATCTCTATAACTAATGAACATGGTTTTAAGATATCTTCTCAAATTATTAATATCATCAGTATGAAAGGCATAAGTAGTTTGAGGTACCTTTAACTCAGCAGCTTCAGAACTGCTATCAGTTTTGCCATATCAGCATTTGCTATCAAGGCATAGTTCTCCTCACTTTCAGAATCTGAAGTGTTTGTCCAGCTTTTCTTCTGTGTGACAAGAGCCTTGCCTTTGTCACTCTTCACTTTATTACAATCAGGAGATATGTGGCCTTTCTCACCACAGTTGTAGTATTTGACATTTGTGTAATCTCCTCTGTCAGACTTCCCTCCTTTGCCTTCAGATTTTCTGAAATTCTTCTTATCAGAACTTGCACCTTTCCTGGAAAACTTCTTTCCCTTCCTGAACTTTTTGTATGCAATCCTTGTGATTCCTTTCAGCATAAGAGCACACAGCTTCATCATCTCTTCATCAGCATCCATCTCAGGCAAGCTTTCAGTTTTTGAGTCATCATCACTATCAGAATTTGATGACTCAGTATCAGACTTTGTGATGAGTGCTTTTCCCTTGCCTTTCCTTGAGGTAGCTGCCTTGGGGGATTCTTCTTCAGCCTTAAGAGCAACTGTCCTTGACTTTCCTCCTTTCCTCTTGCTTCTTTGTTCCATCTCAAGTTCATGAGTCTTGAGCATCCCATAAATTTCATCAAGAGTTGTTTCTTCAAGATTATAGTTGTCTCTTATGATTGTTGCCTTCAAATCCCAATTTTCAGGAAGAGCTAACAGGAATTTAAGGTTTGAATCTTCAAGATCATACTCCTTATCAACCAGTGACAAATCATTCAAGAGTTTGACAAATCTGTCATATAGATCAGTCAATGACTCATTAGGCTTTGAGTCAAATTGTTCATACTCTTGAGTGAGTATTGTCTTCATGTTCTTCTTAATCGAATCAGTTCCCTGGCACCTTATCTCCAAGGCATCCCATATCTCTTTTGCAATCTTGCAGTTAATTACCCTGCTTGACATTACATTATCAATGGCACTATGCAGCAAGTGTCGTACCTTAGCATCCTTAGCAATTGATGCGATATCTTCAGCAGTGTAATCACTTTTCTCCTTTGGTACAGACTTTGCTGCTTCACTTGCAACTACAACAACGAGTTTGGTTGGCTTGTGAGGTCCTTCATGGATTCTGTCAAGATATCTTGGATCAGTAACTTCCAGAAACATAGTCATCCTCACCTTCCATATGGGATATTCAGATGGTTTCAGTATGGGAACTCTAATGGTCTCATATCGACTATGGATTTGAGTCTTTGGAGGGTCTTAAGTTTTGGTGGGCTTGGTTGGAGTTTCTGCTTCAGACATGATTGTTTTTGGATCTTAAATTGTTTGTGTGTTAACAGATATGCTCTAATACCACTTGTTAGGTCATACACACTGTAGAAGGGGGTTGAATACAGTGTTTATCACAATCAAATCGAATTAAAGAACTCAAGTAACAGAAAATAGACTTTATTCAATATAATAAACTCTGTTACAATATGGAACTGTCCTCTCTCAGTGATGAGCAAATATCACGAGAGCTGTTAGGGTTACAATGAATAATATTCTCGATAATGATAACACATATAGTGTAAACCCTATGTCTGTGTTTATATACTACACAGTTACAAGATAATTGCTAATTGATATGGAATATAATTCTTCTTCCTAAAATATATCAATCAGTTATCTTTTCTTCCAAGTATTCCATTCTTCATAGAATTTCTTCTTCATGCATATTTCTTCTTACGTTTGTTTTGATCTTCTTTCCTTTCAATCAGCCATCTTCCTTATCTGAAAGTTTCCTTTATGTCCTGATATTATCTCCTGATAAATATTTCCTGAACCTTAAGTATTGATAACTTAAGTTCTGACTTCAGTATAAGTGATGATTTCAGTTAAGTACTGATTTATCCTGTTCAAGTAAGATCTGAAAACTAAACATAAATCATATTAGACATGACATTATCAAATATATCTAACAAACTTTGCTCAAAATTTGTCATTGTTCTGAAGCCTACTATTGAATGAGTTCATGCATGAGTCCACCTCAACTGTTTTGTGCTCATTTTATGCATCTTTTGAAATTCCATTTTACAGTGGCTTCTCAGTGTAAGTGAGTCACGACTGCTTATCTGAATTTATGCTGTTATCGGAGTATTTCTCCAGTAATCATAGAGTGTGAAAAGTCACCAAGAAAATATATATTTTTTGCTTTTCTAATGCATATTACTTAATACCAGCAATGCACTTTGGTCTTCCCTTCCACATTTTTACTCTAGATCTCAAAGGAGTACCTGATTTTTATTTCTTTTCTTTTCCTTTTCTTTTGATAAGTGAGGCTTATCAGCACTTAGTACATCCATCAGATTTACTAATATCAGAACTTAACAGATAAGAAGCACTATTCTAGTTTTTGACTTAGTGATAGGGAATAAAATAAACCCTGATTGTGTAATTAATATCGTATTAATTGTATTAACATTGGGCTGATAGTTAAGCCCATTAGAAGAGGCCCAAGACCCTTGATAGGGGCCAAAAATAGCCTAGGAATATAATTAGTATTAAAATTAATTAGACCAGATACGGTCCAATAATGAAGCCCAATTAGAAAGGGCCCAAAAGCCTGAATAGTAATTAATTTCGTAATTAATTAATAAGGGATAAATTGGCTGTCAAGATGAGTCCCAATGAGGATATAAATCCTTGAAGATTAGCCCCTAAGGGACCTGATAGGATAAGGAATAAGTTTCCTACTTCCTAGGACTCCAAAGTCCATTCTAATTCTGAGACTTGCCCACCAAGTCTCCTAACCCAAGTCTAATTCAAGGACTCCCAACATCTATATAAGGGGCCTCACCCCACAAATCAGAACTACGTTTTGGCTTAATCCTCGATTAAGGACATACAGGCCACTACGTCCTTGGTGTGCCCTTGCCGCCATAGCCCCGAGGGCATCATCAAGAAATACATTTTTTGGTTTGATTCTCTAATTCACAGAGATACGTAGGCATCTCGTAAAGGTAGAATTAAGTTACGAAACATGAGAGCGGCCATTAAAGGCCTTGAGCTCTCGAACCTTAGTAAAAAATACAGCAATTAATATACCTTAGTTTTAATCCATAACATTTGGCGCCGTCTGTGGGAAAGCACAACAACAACCATGACGAGAACACGGAGAACAATTAGAGCCCTTGAAGAAGGAACACCAGTGGGGACAACCCAAGTGATTTCGTCAACCGTGGAGGTACCTCCTCATTCAACTTATGCAGCTCCCAAGGAGAAGACCAGATAGGGGCAACTGAACCTCAACCATAAGGGACGATTCCCTCGGCTACTCAAGGTACGAATCCCCAACTTCAACAACTATATACACATGTGAATTCTCGACCCATTGGGTATGAGTATTCAACTGTTGTGACTACTAACCCCCCATATGGGATGCCCCTTACCCCGAGGTTGGAGGAAGTGGACATGCTGGACGGAGTGAGGCATGAGGGCGATCGCCCCCTATATACAAGGTTTGGCTCCTATCCCTGAGGATCAGGAATTTTCTGGTCCTTACACTGAGAGAGACACCAAATCTTCAGATGATGAAGTGGCCCCAAGAAGGAGGCGTGTTGGCAAAGAGCCAATGCATGATGGTAACCAACGTCCCAGGAGCACCCGAGGGATGAATCCCTAGGAAGTGCATGATAGAATCAGGGCTCATGAGGCTGAGATTCAAAGGCTGAAGCACGACTTGGAAGCGTACCAGGCTTCCAGGCCCCCATTACCACCAAGGGGGAGAAATCCTCCTCCAATCATAGACCTGGATGGTCTGACACAAAGAAGGGCTGTAACCCCAAGAGCTGATCCAAACAATCTTCTTCCTCTTGGAGATCCTGATGATCCTACTCCACCATTCACTGAAGAGATAATGAATGCCCATATCTTAAGGAAGTTTAAGATTCCCACTATCAAATCTTATGATGGCACGGGAGATCCCGCTAATCATGTCAGGACATTCTCTAATGCACTATTGTTGCAGCCCGTGAATGACGCTATTAAGTGTCGGGCATTTCCTCAAACCCTCTCGGGAATGGCTCAAAGATGGTATAGTTGTAATAACCCCAATTTTTGGAATTTTTGAAACCATTATGAATAGTGTTTTTGCTGATTATGCTGAATAAGAAAACTTTTCATGCCACACTTTGTAGAGATTCTTTTATTGATATTCTGAGATCTATTTAGTACTCTATATCATATATAAGTGTATGTAAAGATCGTCAGAATCCAAATACGAACACTTTGATTTTTCCCGAAAATCCACCAGATACCGAAAGAATTGGTTATAAGGTAACAGGATAAAAAGGATTTAAATTGAAGGATTATAAGAGAGGATCATAAAAGGAATATAATGTATTGAGAAAGGTTAAGGAAACCCAAGTAATAAGATCCCGGGTATGATCCCTCAAACGATAAACGAGAACGAAAGTTAAGCGAACCGTATAACAGATCTGTCACGCCCCCAACTTAAACAGCAAATTAAATATAGCTATTACAAAATTTTAACAGAAATAACACAACCAAATCCAAGATCTTACAGTTTAGGGTTTGGAACAGCCCAACACTACCCACTATTACATCTGATTTTGAATACCGAGTCCTCACACAAACTACAATCACTTATTCTACCTGAGCTCGAACATAAGCATCAGCATTACAGGTCTTACGGGCAGTCTGCTTGAATCTAACCATAGCTGCTAGCTGTAATATCAGGGTAAAGCAAGGAGTGAGCCAAATGCTCAACAAGTGCTAACAGTACGATACAAAACATAAATCGAGATATACATTAAAGAATGACAATGGAAAGACATAACCAATTATAACGAGAGATAAAACGATGTGAGATGGCATCATTTTTGCGTGCATCAAAACAATTTTAAAATCATGTCTTAATCAAAATCATTTTATGACGCTACGGATTACAGCCGGTGATCAGCCGCGAAGTAATCCCGAACCTCGCTGGGTTCTAAAACATTTATGGGAATCCCTAGGAAACTTTTAAGCCTAATATAAGTGTGGAAAAGACTCACGTCTCAGTCCAGATCCACTATTCAAGAAAACATTTATCCCCCTTTGGGACTGAAAACCCACATTTTATTTATGTCAAAAACTGATGCTGAATTATAACAAAATCTCTTTTAAAAGTAAATATTTTTATCAAGGGATTATAGATCAACTCGAAACACAGGAAATATGGTACTAGATCTCAGGGCCATGATTCACAAAACTTTACTCTATTAGGGTCACTAAAAGGTTTTCATATGTCAAAACTTGGACAAGGAAATTTAGTGAGGCTAATGGATAATATGAAGGGGTAATGCCAAACTGGGGTTAAAGAAATGGTTTCTCGTCAAGGTACATGTGTTGGATCATCAAGAAGATAAGCTTCATGAATACTAAGGGTGTTAAGGTATGAAGAAATGATCTTTAGCTCAGGATATATCAGAATTGTCAAGCTTTAGGATAAGAAAGAGGGGTATCAATCAATGAGGAATCACTTTGATAAATATCTGGCTTTCAGGATTCAAGGTAAGTTTCAAGTATCAGGATGAGATATCAATACTTAGGAATTATCAGCATGTTAATCAAGAGGATCAATCAAGTAATATAACAACTCTTCATTTTATCATGGCATTCAACTATCATGAAAAGACTTTTGAACTACTTGCAATACGTACTCGAGGGTTCATGCCATCTCTATATAACTCAAAGATAAACAAAAGATACGCTTGATTTAAATATATCAAAATGACTCAAGATAATTGCATCGATATATATGAACTATTTACAGTGAATTCGAAAGACAGGTTGAATCACTTGCCTTGAGAAAGGCTGGTCTGGTCTGACTGGTAGGAGCAACAACTGGAGTTTCACTCGACCTTTATGGCAAGTTTTCCCTCGACTCGAGATCCTACAATAATAATAATAATCCTCATTATAATATATTCTCACCAACTTAACCTATTTACAACCCGAAATTTAACACGGATGACACTTAGGCCTATATGCACTAAATTTTATATTCACCTTTAAATTACAAATGTACACACATAGCCACATAATCACATATCATATATTAATACCAAATAATGCCATATACACCATAATGTAACACTATGCTTGGATGATCTCGACTCACAACGTAAGTCACTTGGTCGCTAAACTAGACAAAGTCTTCTAATTTTGGCTTCCTAACTCGATGTGCCTTTACTAAACTATCCAAAACCTATTGACCCTCACTTGTGCCTTTTATTCTTCTGACCTTATACTATCTTACAACTATGGTGGTCGACCTAATACCCACTCCTAAGTGTTCTAAAACTATGTGATAAGTGAAAGTGCTCACTGGTGCAAATTTCAGAATGACAAGTATAGTTTCTTGAGTGCATTAGACACTCTTAAATTACAAGTTTTCCTTCAAAACTTTTACACAAGACTCTCCTGACCTAAGGGCATCTCACAAACTTGACGTGGCTCAAGGGCCTGGCTTGGGCCTTCTTGGGCCTAAGCTAAAACTCCAAGGTTCCCCTGTTTTTCTGGGCAGAAAACGCCCTGACTTGAACTAACTTGTGACACCTGGTTCTAACTCATATCCTATGAACTATTGTTGGAAAAACTTCTCTGACACTCCCTCTAACTAAGGCCCAACAGGGCCTAATGAGGTCCTACCCATGACATGATCAAATCTCCCCATTTCTAAGTTGCAACAAAACTGTCCCCTGCTGGACAGATTTTGTTATTCTACTTGTGCACCTAACAGAATGACATGCAAACCTCCAACCAACACCGAAAACCTTTTATATACTCCCAATACTAACTTTTGGTGGCTTGGGACTCAAATTGCACATCAATGACATGGTCAAAACTCACTCTAAACCTCAGAGTTCTAAACTGATTTTCTGTAGAAACTATAACTCTCCTTTCTCCAAGGTTTTGACTTGACAAACTCAACTACCAACAACCCAATACTCAAACCAAGACTTAGACATGGTAATCTACTGAACTAACTCCCTTATTCTCAAAATAACCTTGGGCGAGATCATCCTTACCTAGGGTATAATTATGGCAAAACAAAAGAAACTACGCTTCACAACTCACAAATCTTCATGCTTTTGAACAACAAGTTATGCATTTTTATAAAAGATAACTACGAATTATTACCATGCATCAAGGAGCATTAATCAATATTAACACATTATTCCTACTGAAATTAAGGCTCACTAAAAAAATCTTTCCAAATGATCAAAATCTTATAACATTCTAAGAGAAATCCACATGCATGCATGCCTTCGGGTTTTGCATACCAAAACAACATATTTTCTACATATATTCTATCATAAAATTGACATGCAAGCCTAGCATAAGCTATACCTAGATGATCACTTAGCATGCAAAGAGTTTTATCAAATATTCACCAAAAAAATTCAAGCCATTATCATATAAACATGCAAAAATCGAATTAAGCAACAAGAATAGCCTTAAGGACCATTCATTCGGCTCCCATATGGTCATGGCCGAATGAAATGGATGGGAATGGCCTTTTAATCATCAAGAGTTTCCCTCTCAAGACTTAGCACTTCTCCATTCCTTGTAGTCCTCTAAAAAACAACCTTAAATCTATAAGAATCAAGGTTGTATTTTGAGTTTCACTAAAACCTTTACATGCAACCTTTAAACTTAAACTTTCTACTCAAAACTCTTTGAAATATGAGTGATCATGGTATGGGAAGTAACATTTACTTGATTGGAAAGTGGGAGCTTGAATGAAGAATGAAGAAAAGGGAGGGGGTATGACTTCGGCCAAAAAGCCGAGAGGAGAGGGGAGAGCCGAGAGGAGGGGGAGGAAAGGAGGAGTGTGGAAATGGTGGGGTGAATGTGGAGTAATAATCATGTTATTTTGGTATTTATTTGACCAAAAGTGAGTGGATTTGAGAATTTACAAGAGTAACCTTCCAACATAGTTAGGTAGATTTGCATGCAAGGACAAAGTGGTAATTTGGTTAGTAGAATGAAAGTGAGTGGGGTTGGAAATGTCTTCCTTGCCCCTTAGTTGAATTGGAAGAGTATTTGCATGCAAGGGTAGCCATGTAATTTGCTAATTATAACAAATAAAATTTGTAAAGATTTATTTTTATAAAATAAAATACAAGTTCGAAAATTATAAAATTTATACCATAAAATAACTTGGATTTTTAGAGATTTATAAAATCATTTTCAAAATTTGTGAACAAAATACCTTTTAAAAGAAAATTTTTCCAAGGCTTAGAATATTCCTTATAAATAAAAAATAAAGCAATTAAATAGACTCTTGCTTTGAAAAATCATATACTACATAAAGCAAATTTATAATGCAGAAATTTTCACTCACACAAACGTACAATCATTGAATATATTTTCATTCGGCTTTAATATTATACCATATCCACACATAATATTACATAAAATGTCGGTCATAACAAGATCAGCAGTCATTAGCCAAGTAATTAGGAGCTAATCAAAGAGGTTAGTGATGATGATGTCACCACACCAACAAGAAGAGGACAAGTGTGGGAAGATGACATAGGAAAATGACATAACCATGACTAAAGGGAAGGAAGTGTTGGTTGATTTCAAGCCACACAAAATGTACCATGGTTAAAAGGTAATTAATCAAAACAAAAGCAAAACAACCAACAAAACAAATCACAAATCACAAAAACACATTTTCTCCACCTTTCCAAGCAAGAAGTTCTCGGCTTCTTCACTTTTTCAAAGACAAGAAAATCAAAATCCAAGATCCAAACATTGTTAAATTGTGAAGTAATTATCTAAGGTTCCTTGTACATAAATATAGATATCCTATAAGTCTAAGCTTCAAATTCCTTCACAATCTCTTCCTATAATTCATGGAAGAAGAGAGTGAATAGTGTTTTTCAAGAACTTGAAATTTTAATCTTGTGTTTTTGTTTAGATAAAGCTTTAGTAAGGATTTTCCAAGGTTGTTTCAAGCTCATTAGTTACTCCTACTCACAAGGAAGGTACAATCTCTTAACCTAGCATTATTATTGAATGTTAAGGGATTATTATGAGTAGTATAGTTCATGAGAGGCATGATTATTGAATATTTAAAGATTGGTTGGTTTTGTGATGTTTTTGGAGTTGTAAATCTTGATGATTAGTTAATGAACTTAAGAAAGCTCTTAGTTCATGATTGAGAAGTAGTATAAATTGGAAATATTGAGTTGTTGGGGCTGTGGTAGTAAATAATCTATGAAGTTTGGTTGTAGTGGTGATTGTGGGTTGAACTGTGAATTGATTGGAATGGTTTAAATTTGGTAATCGCGTAAATATAGCCGTCATAATGCCCGATTTACTTTAGACTGTTTTTCTTCTTAACTTCAGGACCCGAGAACTCACTGCTAGGTTTTGACCATTGCCATGATTAGATAGTTCATGTTACGAGCTTCGTTTTGATATGTGATTCGCTTGATTACGATGTACGGTTTAGGAGAAACGACCGTTTTAAGTAACGGCGTTTCGCGACCGAACCATTACCCCTCGCCTTACTTTGAAACCTTTGTTAAGGCCCTTAAATGACTAATTGGAGAATAAAACAATTATGTAAAGTGGATTAGGCAGTTGGGAGGGTACTCGCGAAAGAATTGCCTTAAAAATCTTAATGGTTAATTTATTAAAAATGGTGGAGTCGTGGGTACTTGAGCGACTTAAGTGAATCGTTAGCGCAAAAGCGAACGTTAGGGTCTAATTAGTTAAAGTATAGATTTTTAAGCGACTTTGGTTTAATTCCAACTTATATGATGTTTATAGGTTACCAGACTCGTCCCAGGCCTTTTATCACCCCCAGTCGCTCAGGCAAGTCTTCTACCCGTTATACTGTTGTTGTGATGTAAATATATGTATATGCATTATCTTGTGATAAGTGCATGATTATTATTAGCAAATCTTGCGATATATTGGAGCATGTAATATGGTATATATGCATGTCTGTTTCGTAATCTTGATATCTAATTGTTGATTTAATTGCTTATAAGCTGTATAATACCTATGCTAGAGATAAGCAGTAGTTGCGTATACCCTTAGTATAGGGGACCCAAAGGTGAACATTTTTCTAAACCGGGAGTCGATGTTCCCGAGTATAGTATATGTATATATATATAAATAGTTTTCAAAACTATTAATCGAATAAGGTTTATTCGATAACTTTACTTTATTTTATGAATATTATTTTTGAATATTCATTCAAGGACTTATGACTCCGCTTATTTTATCTAATGAATATTATTTTGAATATTCATTCGAGGACTTATAACTCCGCTTATTTTATTTAATGAATATTATTTTGAATATTCATTCGAGGACTTATGACTCCGCTTATTTTATTAAATAATATTATTTATTTTATTAAAGAATAATGTTTCGATAATCAAACTTATTTTCGATTATTCAAATAAAGATCGTACTTTCGTATAAGTATATCTTTGGTTATTTATTATTCATTTCAAGTATGAGTTTTAAAACTTCTACTTCAATTATTTTTATAAAGATTATCCTCATGGGAATATTATTGAAATAATAATATTCAGATATTCTCCAACATATCGGGACTGATTTATTTTATTAAATCAGCATTACTCCATACATTCTTAAAAATGTTTTCGAGTCTTCAAAATGATTTTAAAAGTTAGAGCGGATCCCAAAACTCATTTTTATATTTAAGATCTTCCTTTCAAAGGGGATTTAAATACTCGCTCAAAACCTGAGGGATCCGGCTCTGTGGTGTATTTTATATTCGCAACAAGGTTGTTGTTTTGAGAAAACATTTTGATTACTTGCCCAACGTTCGGGAAGTAAGTCCATCTATTTGAGTCGGCATAAGCAACATGGGCTCAGTGGGCGTCCATGAAAGTGTAAGTGGCTCAGTGGGAGTCCATCAATGCGTAAGTGGCTGAGGGGCAGTCCAACATAGGTCCTAATGCGGCCAGGGTGATGACCAGTGGGGAATTCGTCCATCTACTAGTAGAAAAGGTTACTTATTGGTATCCTTGCCTAATCAGCAAGATATCAGGTTTATGCCAAGGTTTTCTCCTTTCCAAATTCATTGGATATTACAACTCTGTTTATAATTTTCATAACAGAGGTTTTCAAGGAGTGTATGAAATGTATATATATAGGTGTATATATATCGGGACTTAATGAAGTATCTCGTAACTTCATTATTTATAATGATATTTCAAGGATTGAATCTATTCAAATCTTATCTTGTGGTCTCATCTATGGGACGAACTTTTGAAACTAATTATAACTTGAACGGTGGTAGTTCAAGTAGTATTCAGAAAAGATATAAGTATATTGAAGTATCTTGTAACTTCATCTTTTGAACATATATCTAGTAAATGATTATCTTATGCATATCAAAGATTTTCAGAAAAACGTTGAGACAAGGTTAGATATATGAGATCACCTTGCAACAATATTTTTATACAGTTATAAACTAGAACTCTGTGTATATTATACATGTCAGAGGATTTCAAAGATTGTGAAAAGTATATATATATATATATATTGAATATATTATACATGTCAGAGGATTTCAAAGAATATGTAAGTTATTCAGAAACCCTTTTGAGGTGAAATGGTTTATAATTATGGAATAAAATGACTTGTGTTATTTTTGGTTTTCATCTCTGAGACTATAACTTGTGGTGTGTGTGTGTATATTGTGGTGTCACAGTACGCAGCAGTTGGTTGATTGTTAAGGTTAAGTATTATTAAGGGAAATGGAACTCGTGACAACCCGAATCCCCGACCCCGAATTTGGGGGTGTTACAGAAATGGTATCAGAGCTAAGCGTTATAAACCTCAAAGATGATGTGACGTTAAGATAATAAGTTCACTAAGATAATAACAACTCTTGCCAAGTTCATAGTTGGACTACCTAACGTAGTACTGATAGTTAAAACCCTTATGGGAACCCTTATAAATATCGTGATAGAAGCGTAATTCGTTATCGTATATGGTAGCGGGACTCCGAACCTTGAGGTTGAGGAGCAACAACGCGATGATGTTTTAATACTTATTGGAGATCAGATTGTGGATCCGATAGAGCGTCCTAACGCGAGACCTGATGATATTAATATTTAGGAGGTAGCGGTTGAGGATGTTGTCCTAGAAGGGATTGTTGCTGAGGAGGATCCCATGGAGGATCCCGACAAGAATGAATAAAGGACCACTGAGGAATTGATAACCATGGTTAGGGCGACTACCAGAGGTAGGATTGGCCGGTCACTACCAGAGGTTCGTTCAAGTTTGTAAAGATAGTAGCCCCTTTAACGCGGCTTACTTGTAAGACTGAGAAGTTTGAATGGACAGAGAAATGCGAGAAATGCTTTTAAGAACTAAATAAAAGGTTGGTGGCGGCCCCTATGTTGGCGTTGCCGGATGAAAAAGGAGATTTTGTGAATTGTAGTGACGCTTCGCATAAGGAATTAGGGTGCTTTTATACAGCACAATAAGATAATCGCGTACGCGTCAAGACAATTATGGGAATATAAAATTCGATATCCCCACCCATGAGCTTGGGCTCGTGGCCATAGTTTTTCCTAAAGATTGGAAGCACTACTTGTATGGAGAGAAGTGCGATATTGACACAAGCCATAAGTGCTCTAGTATATTTTTACGTAGAAAGAGCTCAACATGTGCCAGAGAAGATGGTTAGACTAATCAAGGATTTTGATTATGAGATTATTTATCAGCCAGGTAAAGCCAATGTGGTGGCTGACGACCTTGGTAGAGAGGAGATTGTCAAGATGATAATGTCTTCGGGAGAGTAGATAAAAGATTTCGAGAAAATGGAAATAGGACTGAAGGTAACCGGAGCCAGAACTGAAAAGTTGTTTGAGATGTAATGTAGCCCGAATTATTGGAAAAGATCATATTGTGCCAAGAAGAAGTGATAAAGGAAGGCAGGGAGCCAATGAATAGAGGAGAGATTAACACCAAGAAAGAAGGAACCCATAACATAATGAAATGGAAAATAAGGATTTTAACGTATAAGATGACCCCGATTATGGGGAGTAGGATGAAATATTTCATATTGAGAAAACAGGAGTCGAGCAAGTTAGGGAGAACCAGGATGGTACTCCTATGAGGAAATTCATGGATCTGCCTCAACAAAACTTATACTTTTACCCCCAACCACCACCTTGAGGAATCAATGCGGTGGGAAATTCTTTCATGACCTTTAAGTCGCTAAGCTTTAGAGTTCCAAGGAACAGGGTGACCCAGTCGAGGCAAGAGCCTGGATAAAGGAAATATAGGAATCATTTAAGATTCTAAATGATTGACGAATCATAAAAGACTATTTTTGTCACTTACCCTCCTAAGAGAGAGGCCAGCCGCTGGTAAAAGACCAAGAAAGGCACGGAGCCAGAGGTTAGAATAAACTGATTAAAGTTCAGTCAATTGTTTTCGGGAAAGTAATTCCCAAGGTTATGGAGAAAGTGTAAAAGCTTTAGAGCCAGAACAAAGGCGGACGAGTATGATGAATTATGAAGCTAAGTTGTAAAAGTTGTCGAGATTCGTTCTGATGACAAGAATCCCAGAATGACGTGATGTTTGAAGTCAATGAGTAGTGGGTTCATGAAATGATTGTAATAGAAAAGAAAATAAAAAGAAACTGAAGTGGAAAGGAAAATAAAGATAATAGAGTTTAAGGAATGATAAGGGAGTTGGGTATGAGAAACCCTAAAGACTCGTAGCAATAGAAATAGGAAAGTATGTATTCGTCAGGATGAGGGTGATTCACTATAAGTTAAAGTTGATGGTTGAAGGCGTAAGAGATACATATATTTTATCCCCTATAAGTTTGGAGGATTCGAGGAAACCTTGAGATAGTTCGAAGGATAAATAATGAGACACAGATAGACTGAGGAGACAAGAAAGTAAGAAATTAGGAAAATTGGATGAAGGAAGTGACCTTCAAGAATGTGAAGTGTAAGACCGGTGGCATGATACCCAGAAAGGGAGACGCCAGGTATGAAAGATATCCCAACATTGAGATGACTGTTGAGATAAACAACAAAAGTAAATGAGGAATTATTAAGAAGAAGTTCACGTTGAACACGACCAATATCTTCCAGAACATCCCTGTTGTCATTACCAAATTAGGAAAGAAAAGCGGGTAACCATTGTTATCTTTTGAAGGCCATATGGGTTGACCTCATTTTGAATACAGATGTTAATGTGAAATTAGACATATACTATCGAGGTGGGAATGATTGAATAAGACACCCTTATCAGGGATATATGACTTGATTTATCCGTGGAATGATGCATGTACCTTTTTAAAGGTGGAATTAAGGATAGAACATCTGTAACTTAAAATGAATCCTAGGGGAATGCATAAAGGTTGGTATTTCACCCTGAATAGGGATAGTATGAGTTTTGACAGTATGAATTGGAAAGGATTAAGGTAACAACAACCCTTAAAGATCAGTAGAGAAATTTTTTAGAAGTACATAGATAATGGTTCTAGTATTAGTAAATGGTATTTTAATATGCCCTGTATCTAGGGAATATAGGAGGAACGATTCAAGGATAACCTTAGAGGTTTTACACGGAGAAAGGTAATATTCAAAGTTCTTAAGAATAGAAATTTTGATAAAAAAATATAACGTAATAATAATAATGCCAAGTGGGGCACATGTTAAACCATGAGAATGTATAGATTGAACCCAATGAAGGTCAAGAATGGTGAAAACAAGAAGGACCCAAGATAAGAGACGTCCTAAGTATGATCGAGAGTCAGTCGTGACAATGTTAACCTCTAAAGACCGAGGCAATAACTTATGGAAAAATGGTGATATTTTTTTTAACTCACCAGAGCTTAAGGAGGAGCATTTTCACACAAGCAGTGGTTGGAAATGAGGTAGAAAATTTAGTTAGAGATCGTTCAAAAGACATTGATTATAAGGAACTATTACTATCAGGAAAGGCCAATGAGGTGGCCGACACTTTAAATGTAAGTGGATAATTATAGGCGCTCGTGCCAGAGGAATACAGTGATGATGGTTGAAGCCGTGAAGGTTGTATTATGGTGTGAAAGATTGACATTCCTTCTGATGACTGTGCGATACTCCACCGTAATAGTAGTTTGGTAAAGATTTAATTCATGTAATTGCCGTGAGCGGGCTATCTATCTTAAAAGGTCCTATCTTGAGAATAAGCCAGGACCATGTTTCAAAAAGGACTGAACAAACCTTTGAGTTAAGTCTTCTATTGAAGGCATATGATTAAGAATGGTATTAACCTGCTATCGTTGCTTTTATTGAAACTCTTCTGCAATTTTATCTGCTTCATGTCATATGTATGCCAAGTTCAGGAGTGTTCTTCATGAATCATGGAATGGTGATTATGTTGCCTCCTTAGAAGAATTCGATATGACATGTATGGACTCCGTACGGATAGCTATTAAGATTTCATAGAAAACCAATGACTATAGTAGGTCAGCAGTGGACCATAGTAATGCAGCAATGATTCTGCGAATAATGAGCTGATTACAACCGTGAGAGTTGTATTGGAATGGATGTTGAGATTGAGTACCACTAATCAGGCCGTGGCGATATATAAGTCATCATTGATAGACTAATTAAGTCGATCATCTACCTATTGAATATTTATTCCTTCATATCAATAGAGAGTCGTATTACTATACAAGGAAGGTTGCGGTGCAAGCATAGAATTCTAGTAACGATGATGTCTAGAATGAGACCCCAGATTCGATTTTCGATGATGAGGGAGTTTCAAAGGTGATTGAGTATAAGCTCGAGGAAGAGCATGGGTCCATAGAATGATGGACGAAATAGCAAAAATATTTAGGCATGTGAAATACGATGCTATAATGCTTGATGTTGATTTATATACATATATGTTTTGTTCTCCTATAATAACCTCTATAGTTCAGAGGTAGATTTCAAGCCAGATATTTTGTGGCAGTATATATTTTTATATATATACAATTCTCTTCAATTCGTTCTTTTCTCTCCTTTTCATTTCATGTAAGCTGAGAAGAACAACCCTTCCAGAAGGGGAGGTATTGCCGAATGACTATCTATCTGTGTGATAGAAGCCTAGTAGGATACCATCTATTATTTAATTGCTTGTCAAGTACTAAAGGCTGGCCACCTTTTGTACTAACTATGCAATGTAACAAGTGTTCATGATCATAGTGATCTCTCAATAAATTCTTTTACTTCCATATGAAGGACCAAGCTTTCGAAGATGGAGGCAGCTAGAGATGAAGTGGTACCAAGTACGGTGGTATTCCGAATCTAACACGTTCGTGATACTAAGGTTGACGTGGTTATTAAAAGGTTATAAAACTCTAGCGAGTAAAGGTATATCTAGAATGGTATTCTGTACAGAAGATAGTAACGCTTACGAACAAGAAAAGAAGGAGTATTGAGAAGCAAAAGCTATAAACTTGTTATAGCTATGATGAGGGTCTGTGCAATAAACTTGAAAGAATTTGGAACGATCACTTAACACGGATTGAGTTTTCTTACAATGATAGATGATATGTCAGTATTGAGATGTCGCCTTATGAGATCCTTGAGGGAAGACAATATCGATCTCCCTTATGTTAGGATGAAGTTGTAGAGCGCAAGATGCTCGGACCCGCAGTAGTCCAAAGGACCAAGGATATAATAGATCTAATCAGAGGACGGCTGGTAGTAGCCCAAGATGGATATAAGGAGTATGTTGATTTGACTCGAAAGGACAAAGAGTATGAAATAGGGGACCTAGTAATGTTAAAGGTATCCCTTGGAAAGGATGGATGAGGTTCAAAAAGAAAGGAAAGCTAAGCCCACGAATTATTGGACCCTTGGATATATTAAGACGTATTGGGAAGTAAGCATATGAGCTAGCCCTACCCCCGAACATGTAGCAAGTTCATAACGTGTTCCACGTATCAATGTTAAGGAAGTGTAATTCGGATTCCAGACAAATAGGGGCATATGAGCGCATAGACATGCAACCAGACGTAACATATATGGAGCAACCAGGAAGGGTTATAGATCAAAAAGGGACAAGTGCTTAGGAGAAGGGATTATCAAGCTAGTCAAAGTTGGTGGTAGAATGACAATGTGGGAAAATTGACTTGAGAGTTAGAAAGTGCAATGCTAAGAAAGTATCTCTATTCATTTTTATCTGATTCCGGGACGGAATCCTTTTAAGGAGGGAAGACTGTAATAACCCCAATTTTTGGAATTTTTGAAACCCTTATGAATAGTGTTTTTGCTGATTATGCTGAATAAGAAAACTTTTCATGCCACACTTTGTAGAGGTTCTTTTATTTATATTCTGAGATCTTATTAGTACTCTATATGATATATAAGTGTATGTAAAGATCGTCAGAATCAAAATACGAACATTTTGATTTTTCCCGAAAATCCACCAGATACCGAAAGAATTGGTTATAAGGTAACAGGATAAAAAGGATTTAAATTCAAGGATTATAAGAGAGGATCATAAAAGGAATATAATGTATTGAGAAAGGTTAAGGAAACCCAACTAATAAGATCCCGGGTATGATCCCTCAAACGATAAACGAGAATGAAAGTTAAGCGAACCGTATAACAGATCAGAGGTCATTAGCCAAGTAATTAGGAGCTAATCAAAGAGGTTAGTGATGATGATGTCACCACACCAACAAGAAGAGGATTAGTGTGGGAAGATGACATAGGAAAATGACATAAGCATGACCAAAGGGAAGGAAGTGTTGGTTGATTTCAAGCGACACAAAATGTACCATGGTTAAAAGGTAATTAATCAAAAAAAAAAGCAAAACAACCAACAAAACAAATTACAAATCACAAAAACACATTTTCTCCACCTTTCCAAGCAAGAAGCTCTCGGCTTCTTCACTTTTTCAAAGACAAGAAAATCAAAATCCAAGATCCAAGCATTGTTAAATTGTGAGGTAATTATCTAAGGTTCCTTGTACATAGATATAGATATCCTATAAGTCTAAGCTTCAAATTCCTTCACAATCTCTTCCTATAATTCATGCAAGACGAGAGTAAATAGTGTTTTTCAAGAACTTGAAATTTTAATCTTGTGTTTTTGTTTAGATAAAGCTTTAGTAAGGATTTTCCATGGTTGTTTCAAGCTCATTAGTTACTCCTACTCACAAGGAAGGTATAATCTCTGAACCTAGCATTATTATTGAATGTTAAGGGCTTATTATGAGTAGTACAATTCATGGGAGGCATGATTATTGAATATTTAGAGTTTGGTTGGTTTTGTGATGTTTTTGGAGTTGTAAATCTTGATGATTAGTTAATGAACTTAAGAAAGCTCTTAGTTCATGATTGAGAAGTAGTATAAATTGGAAATATTGAGTTGTTGGGGCTGTGGTAGTAAATAATGGATGAATTTTGGTTGTAGTGGTGATTGTGGGTTGAATTGTGAATTGATTGGAATGGTTTAAATTTGGTAATCGCGTAAATATAGCCGTCGTAATGCCCGATTTACTTTAGACTGTTTTTGTTCAAAACATCACGACCCGAGAACTCACTGTTAGGTTTTGAACATTTCCATGATTAGATAGTTCATGTTACGAGCTTCGTTTTGATATGTAGTTCGCTTGAATCCGATGTACGGTTTAGGAGAAATAACCGTTTTAAGTAACGGCGTTTCGCGACCGAACCATTACCCCTTGCCTTACTTTGAAACCTTGGTTAAGGCCCTTAAATGACTAATTGGAGTATAAAACAATTATGTAAAGTGGATTATGCATTTGGGAGGGTACTCGCGAAAGAATCGCCTTAAAACTCTTAATGGTTAATTTATTAAAAATGGTGGAGCCGAGGGTACTCGAGCGACTTAAGTGAAACGTTAGCGCAAAAGCGAACGTTAGGGTCTAATTGGTTAAAGTATAGATTCTTAAGCGACTTTGGTTTAATTCCAACTTATATGATGTTTATAGGTTACCAGACTCGTTCTAGGCCATTTATCACCCCCAGTCGCTCAGGCAAGTTTTCTACCCGTTATACTGTTGTTGTGATGTAAATATATGTATATGCATTATCTTGTGATAAGTGCATGATTGTTATTAGCAAATCTTGCGATATATTGGAGCATGTGATATGGTATATATGCATGTCTATTTCGCAATCTTGATATCTAATTGTTGATTCAATTGCTTATAAGCTGCATAATACCTATGCTAGAGATAAGCAGTAGTTGCGTATACCCTTAGTATAGGGGACCCAAAGGTGAACATTTTTCTAAACCGGGAGTCGATGTTTCCGAGTATAGTATATGTATATATATATAAATAGTTTTCAAAACTATTAATCGAATAAGGTTTATTCAATAAATTTACTTTATTTAATGAATATTATTTTTGAATATTCATTCGTGGACTTATGACTCCGCTTATTTTATCTAATGAATATTATTTTGAATATTCATTCGAGGACTTATGACTCCGCCTATTTTATTTAATGAATATTATTTTGAATATTCATTTGAGGACTTATGACTCCGCTTATTTTATTAAATAATATTCTTTATTTTATTAAAGAATAATGTTTCGATAATCAATCTTATTTTCGATTATTCAAATAAAGATCGTACTTTCGTATAAGTATATCTTTGGTTATTTATTATTCATTTCAAGTATGAGTTTTAAAACTTCTACTTCAATTATTTTTATAAAGATTATCCTTATGGGAATATTATTGGAATAATAATATTCAGATATTCTCCAACATATCGGGACTGATTTATTTTATTAAATCAACATTACTCCAAACATTCTTAAAAATGTTTCCGAGTCTTCAAAATAATTTTAAAAGTTAGAGCGGATCCCAAAACTCATTTTTATATTTAAGATCTTCCTTTCAAAGGGGATTTAAATACTCGCTCAAAACCTGAGGGATCCGGCTCTATGGTGTATTTTATATTCGCAACAAGGTTGTTGTTTTGAGAAAACATTTTGATTACTTGCCCAAAGTTCGGGAAGTAAGTCCATCTATTTGAGTCGGCATAAGCAACATGGGCTCAGTGGGCGTCCATGAAAGTGTAAGTGGTTCAGTGGGAGTTCATCAATGCGTAAGTGGCTGAGTGGCAGTCCAGCATAGGTCCTAATGCGGCCAGGATGATGACCAGTGGGTAATTCGTCCATCTACTAGTAGAAAAGGTTACTTATTGGTATCCTTGCCTGATCAACAAGATATCAGGTTTATGCCAAGGTTTTCTCCTTTCCAAATTCATTGGATATTACAACTCTTTTTATAATTTTCATAACAGAGGTTTTCAAGGAGTGTATGAAATATATATATAGGTGTATATATATCAGGACTTAATGAAGTATCTCGTAACTTCATTATTTATAATGATATTTCAAGGATTGAATCTATTCAAATCTTATCTTGTGGTCTCATCTATGGGACGAACTTTTGAAACTAATTATAACTTGAACGGTGGTAGTTCAAGTAGTATTCAGAAAATATATAAATATATTGGAGTACCTTGTAACTTCATCTTTTGAACTTATATCTAGTAAATGATTATCTTATGCATATCAAAGATTTTCAGAAAAACTTTGAGACAAGGTTAGATATATGAGATCACCTTGCAACGATATTTTTATACAGTTATAAACTGGAACTCTGTGTATATTATACATGTCAGAGGATTTCAAAGATTGTGAAAAGTATATATATACTGAATATTTTGCGACGTGGTCATATTAAGATATCAAACTTGGTTCATTTCTTCTTGAACAAGACTTTCATGAGTACTATGAGAATGCTCATATATTGTTAATTATTATACATATTATTTCGGTGGGCTTGTTGCTCACCCTTGCTTTCTTCTTCATCACACATCAACAGATAGAAAAGATGAACATGACCAAGCTTCCGATTCGCAAGCGGTTAGGAAACGTTCCGCAGTTTTCTGGAAGCATTGATGTCGTCGTAGCTGAGGTAGGAACTACCAATAGGCTAGGCTTTCAACTATTGATGAACCAGACTTATGTATATTATGAATTGTAATAATGGCAAAGAATATGTAAATTATTCATAAACCCTTTTGAGGTGAAATGGTTTATAATTGTGGAATAAAATGACTTGTGTTATTTTTGGTTTTCATCTCTGAGACTATAACTTGTGGTGTGTGTGTGTATATTATGGGGTCACAGTACACAGCAGTTGGTTGATTGTTAAGGTTAAGTATTATTAAGGGAAATGGAACTCGTGACAACTCGAATCCCCGACCCCGGATTTGGGGGTGTTACAATAGTCGTTTGCCCCCGAACTCTATTGGGTCCTTCAGATAGTTAAGTCAGGCTTTTATTAAGCAGTTCATCAGCGGGAGAGTGCATAAATAAAGTTCAGCATCCCTCATGAGCATTGTGCAGGGAGCGAAGGAAACCTTGAGAGACTACCTGAATCGTTTCATGAAGGAAGTTTTAAAAGTCCCGGACCTTGATGACAAGGTAGCCATGATAATACTGCAACAAAGAACTAGGGATGAGTTCTTCAAGATGTCCTTGGCCAAGCACCCCCTGAAAGCATGTTACAGCTCCAAGATAGAGCCGGGAATTACATCAAGGTGGAAGAGAGCATGAGAAAGACCGTAGTAAGTAACGAGCCCGCTGGAGGCAAGAAGCGGAAAACCGATCTGGAATATATTGCAAAGGACAAGTATCCTAGAACTGAGCAGAACAATGACTCAACCCCGAAGAAGGGAGGACCTGGACAAAAGTTCACTGAATATGCTAAGCTGAATGCTCCAAGAAGCCAGATTTTAATGGAAATCGAGAAAAATCGAGATATTCGTTGGCCTAAGCCCTTGAAGGCTGATCGTACCAAGCTAGATAAGAGCAAGTATTGTAGATTTCACAAGAATGTTGGTCACGACACCGATGAGTGTAGACAAATGAAAGATGAAATTGAATTCCTCATTCAAAAAGGAAGATTGAACATGTACACTGGAGAAGGAGGGGATAGGAATAACAATAGAAGAAAGAACTTTGAAGATCGTCGGAGGGACCAAGACGATTAGGGGCAAAATTCCCAGCCTAGGGGACCGGTGATAAATACAATCTTTGGAGGACCACAACCCCGAGGGCCTGTGATAAACACGATTTTTGGAGGACCAGCTGCTGTTTGATTATTCAAGAACTCCAGGAAAGCGTATGTCAGGGAAGTTATGTATATTGTTGGAGAAGTCTCGAAGAGGGCCAGGATAGGAGTAACAATGACTTTCGATGATTCTGACCTAGAGGGTGTGAAATTTCCTCATGACGACCCGTTGGTCATAACACCCATAATAGGAAACAACCCGGTTAAGAGGGTCCTTGTGGATAATGGTGCTTCAGTGGATATCTTGTTCCACGACACCTTTTTAAGGATAGGTTATAATGACTCCCAATTGACCCCAACCGATATGCCGATATATGGATTTGCGGGAGTGGAGTGCCCCGGGGAAGGGATAATCAAGTTGCCAACCACCATAGGACAGGAACCAAGGCAAGCAACACAGATATTAGACTTTGTGGTGGTGAAGGCTAGTTCAACTTATAACGCTATCATGGGAAGAACCGGGATACATGCCTTCAAGGCAGTCCCTTCTTCCTACCATTCAATTATGAATTTTCCCACCCGAAATGGGATTGGAGAAGAGAGGGGAGATCAAAAAAATGGCTAGAAGTTGCTATGTGGCCTCACTAAGGGCAGATGGAGTTGGGGGCAGGTTCCGCCTATCGAAGATCTAGATATTTGAGAGAAAGATGAGAAAAGAGGGAAGCCAGCAGAAGACTTGGTTTCGATTCCTTTAGCTCCCGAGGATCCTGAGAAAGTAACTTTCGTTGGAGCCACACTAAAGGAGCCCCTTAGAGGGAAGTTGGTGAAATTTTTGCAAGAAAATAGTGATGTATTTGCATGGTCAGCAGCTGATATGCCAGGCATAGACCCGTAACTGATTACTCACAAGCTGAATGGGGATCCGAATCGGAAGACAGTGAAGCAAAAGAAAAGAAGCTTTGCCCCAGAGAGGCAATAAGCTATAAAATAGGAAGTAGAGAAGCTCTAAGAGGCTGGTTTCATTGAGGAGATACAATTTCCAGAATGGTTAGCAAACCCTTTAATATTGAAGAAGGAAAATGTAAAATGGAGGATGTGTGTGAACTTCACTGATCTGAATGACACATGGCCTAAGGACTGTTTCCCGTTGCCAAGGATAGATACTTTCATAGATGCCACTGCTGGACATGAGATGTTGAGCTTCATGGATGGATTTAGTGGATACAATCAGATCAAGATGCATAAGGATGCCATCCCTAAGGTATCATTCATCACTGACTTTGGTGTTTATTGTTATCTTGTTATGGCATTTGGTCTCAAGAATGCAGGAGCCACCTATCAAAGGTTGGTAAATAAACTTTTTAAGGATCTTATCGGTAAGACAATGAAAGTTTATGTTGATGACATGTTAGTCAAGAGTCTAGTAAAGACAAATCATATAACCCATTTGAGGGAAGCCTTCGAGGTCCTGAGGTACCACAAGATGATGTTAAATCCTACGAAGTGTGCTTTCGGAGTAGGGCCTGGAAAGTTTTTGGGATTGATGGTCTCCAAGAGAGGAATCGAGGTCAATCCCGATAAAATAAAAGCAATCCTGGACATGGAGCCGCCAAAAACTATCAAAGATGTTCAGAAGCTCACTGGAAGGGTTGCTGCGTTGGGACAATTCATCTCCAAGTCTGGAGATAAGTGCTTGTCATTCTTCAAGTCTTTAAATAAGATTAAGGATTTTATATGGAGTGAGGAAAGCCAGAAGGCATTTGAGGAATTAAAGAAATATATGGCCCAGGCCCCATTATTGGCCAAGCCAGCTTTGAAAGAAGTTTTATACTTGTACTTGGCCGTTTCAGAGAATGCCTTGAGCGCTGTATTGGTTAAGGAGGAACTGAAAATCTAGAAACCCGTATACTATGTCAGCAAAATTCTGCATGGAGCTGAGTTGAATTATTCAACTATTGAGAGGTTTGCTTTAGCTTTGGTAATGGCTTCAAGAAAGTTACGTCCTTACTTTCAGGCTCATTAAATTGAGGTGCTAAAAAATCAGCCCCTGAGAAATATCATTCATACTCCCAAGGCTAGTGGAAGGTTGATCAAGTGGGCAATAGAGCTGGGAGAATTCGATATCAAGTATAAGCCACGAACGGCAATAAAAGCCTAGGCATTGGATGACTTCGTGGTGGAATGTACCATATCCAACCAAGAAGTCGGGGGCAGGAGGATACCATACCTCAGCACAAGGAAGTTGATAAGGGGGACAAAGAATAGGATGATAAAGAGAAAGAATATTGGGCTCTCTATTTTGATGGAGCATCAAAAACAAATTCAAGTGGAGCAGGTTTGGTCTTACAAAGCCCTGATGGGTTCTTGATTGAGTATGCCATGAAGTTAGATTTCCCGACCACAAATAATGAGGCAGAATATGAAGCTCTGATAGCTGGCATCGGCCTAGCAAGGACACTAAGAGTCAAGAACTTGAAGGTCTGTGGAGACTCGAAGTTGGTCATATCCCAAGTGAAGGGAGAGTTTGAGGAAAGGGATGACGCGACGCCTAAGTATGTCCTCCTAGTAAGGGCTGTGATGACTCAGTTCGATGAATTCCATATTAAGCACATCCTAAGGGAGGAAAATGCTAAGGCAGATGCATTTTCTAAATTTGTTTCATCTAAGATAGAGGAAAGTTCAGGAAGTGTATACTTCGACGTTCTGAAGACACGGAGCATTGATGTTAATCTTGTAGCTCCTATAGGTTTGGGGACATCATGGATAGATCCCATCAGGACCCATATTCACACCAGTTGGTTTCCAAATGATGCTACTGAAGCACGAAAGTTGGCTGTTCGAGCACTGAAATACTCCATAATAGATGGAATTTTGTATAAAAGATCTTATGTAGTTCCTTACTTAAGATGTCTTAGGCCCGATGAGGCACGCTTGGCTCTTGAAGAAGTGCATGAAGGTATCTGTGGACAACACTTGGGGGGCAGAGCACTAGCTCATAAGATAACTCGTTTAGGCTTCTATTGGCCAGAAATGATGGTTGATGCCAAAGAGTATATGAAGAAGTGTGACCGCTGTCAGAAGCATGCACCTGTCGTTAGACAACCCCTCGAGATGCTGACCTCCATCAATTCACCTATCCCCTTTGTTATATGGGGAATGGATATACTTGGGCCTTTCCCCATGGCCACGACACAAAGGAAGTTCCTGATTGTAGCCATTGACTATTTTACTAAGTGGGTGGAAGCCAAGCCTTTGGCCAAAATCATAACTAAGCAGGTTGCACAATTCCTATGGGAAAATATTATGTGCCGGTATGGAATTCCCCGCATCCTAATCGCTGACAATGGAAAACAATTCAACAATGAGGAATTTCTAGAAATATTTTGAGGAGAATGAAATTGAATTATGATTCACCTCTGTGGCTCACCCGCAAGCCAATGGGCAAGCGGAAGTGGCGAACCGAATAATCCTGGATGGACTAAAGAAGAGGATCGAGAAGTCGAGGAATAACTGGGTGGATGAAATACTCCCAATACTATTAGCCTATAGAACTACCTGTAGAGTCACGACTGGAGCAACCCCTTCATGTTAGCATATGGGGTAGAAGCGGTTGTTCCTTTAGAAATATCATATTCCTCTCCCTTCATTCAAGATTTCAATGCTAAAAAAATGAGGAAGGGCAAAGGTTAGCCCTGGATCTAGTCGACGAGGTCAGAGATGAGGCCAACGCCCGAAATACAGAGTATCAACGAAGAGCCTCCCTCTATTTTAATAAAAGGGTTAAAGAAAGGTTCTTTTACCAAGGAGGCTTGGTTTTAAGAAAGATTGAGGCTTCAGGATTTGAAGAGAAACAAAAGCCAATCCCTAACTGGGAAAGACCGTATAAGGTCGAGAAAATATGAGGACGAGGATCCTACAAGTCGGAAACCCTGAGCAGTAATAAAGTGCCTCATACCTGGCGTGTTTCGAAGCTGAAGGTTTAATATGTTTAGGACATGAAAGACATGTTCCTAGTATTTAGTGGTAAATGGATGAATAAAGTCGACCAGTGTACGAGCATCCAATGAATAAAATTCTCGAAGGACCAAAGTACCAAAAATAAAAGACGAGGGTATCCTGAAGGATCAGAAATCAAGTCATGATGAACAATTAGGTTACACACTGAAGATGTTCAAGTCCATGAAGGACCGCAAATAGATAAAAGCCACGGATGGCAAACAAAGCCATGCAAGGACTAAACACTGAAGGACAATCTATAGTCCAAAATCAGATGATTAACCAATAATGGAAACCTCAGAAACAACCCAAAGGCTAGAAAAGCCCAACAAATTTACCATATCCGGGTAAGAGCTATGAACAGAGCCAATGGACATATTAACGGAGCGCACCTCATCATCATGGGTGTCCATCATCTTGAATAAGTCTTCCGACCGTCGATAAACGCTAAGAGAGCACTAGAATCCCAGTCCTGAAACTTTCTCTCAAATTTCTTCATCAATGCCGCCAAGGCCATGTGCTCACTCCTTCATTTTGCACTCCTAGTGAAAGAAGCTGCGAAGTAGGCGTTGGCCTAATAAGAAAAATATATTAGAAAGCTAACTTCACGAAATGTATATGGTCAATTGAAGTCTACATTACAAACTCCAGCCTACCAAAAGAGGCTGATCAGCCTCAAGTGAAAGCCTTTGACCAACTGGAGATCCCTCGGAAAGGGCTCCAGCAGACCGGCCTCCAAGGGATGCCTTAAGCCAGCCAGGCTACTCCTTTAATTTGTGAAGTATTGGAAGTTCTAAAAAGAATAAATGTACCAAATACAAGGCATGATCCCCGTACATCCCCGCCTCAGGAAGTTGTTCGCCTAATCGGAACAAACTTAACCAATGGGAAAATAAGAGGGGTTAGGCCAACTTTAACAAGGTTCTTTTTAATTATGAGGACCCATCAAGAACACGAACGTAATAGTTTATGTTCGAGGTCCATCGAGACATGTTGTCCAAGAAAGCAAAAATGTTTCCCCTTGACTGACCAGAGGAAGTCGAGTAGCCATTCATGAAGATCTTTGAGCGTCTAAAGGGTCCGTAGATGAGGTCCCCACCCGGCAAGGCACTCCCTTGAATAAAAAAGAGAGAAGTCTAATCCACGAATTGATATTGAGAATATTGAAGTTCAAGAACTTCCATGAAATATGATCCCAAAGGGCCAAGAAGCTCTAGAAATTAAGGTTACGGCCGACCAGGGCCTTAAGGGCTTGGTCTCATGGCCGACCAAGAGTCCTTGAAGCTGACCCCTCCACATGGAGGGTTAGGCCGACTAAGACGTCCTCGAAGAAACATCTACAGATGTCTGGAACTAACAGGGATGGCCCCTAAGAGAAGGTTCCAAGAAAACATGAACTAGAGCCAAGGGATGCTCCTAGTGAAGAGTAGAATGTTCACGAGAACAAGTACATAACGCTCACTAGAAAAAGGGCCAAACGCCCAAAAAGAGCAGAATTTGCCGACCAGGCCATATGGAGGCCTCATAGCCGACCGGAACCCATGTAGGGTTGATCCAAACCCTCCTAAAGGTTTTCTGGTCGAACTCCTATAAAATTCCTTGAGAATTCTTGAAAAGTTAGGCGCCCAACGAGAACAAGTTCCGCGAAGGCTAAAGAGTCCATGAGAACAAATTTTATGAAGACTAGGACATCCACGAAAACAAGTTTCATGAAGAATAGAATGTTCACTAGAAAATGATCAGAAAAGCCTGGCTGAGGCTAAACAACAAATCGATAGTCTTAAGGGACGATTATGTGAATCACCATGACCTCGAAGATTCTTAACGATTTCTTTGATTCTTAATGGATTTGGAAATATTAAGGCCCCAGTCAAGGTTCAAATTCAAAGAATCAAAGCCCAAATCCAAACAGGATTTGAAAATATAGAGGCCCAAATCCAAAGAGGATTTGGAAATATGAGAGGCCCGAATTAAAGCCCAAGTAAAAAGAAGAGCCAAAAAGACCAAGATCTAAGTCGAGATCTAGGTCGTGAATCCTGGATGAATTAGTTTGAATAGGAGCCTAAAGATAAGCAAAATTTCGACCAAGACCCGGGTCGTAAACTCGACTAGGATCCAGGTCAAAATCCTGGTCGTGAATCCTAGTTGAAGTTTCACGAACAGGAGTTAAAAGGTGGCATGAATTTCAACCAAGACCCAGGTCGTAAACTCGACTAGGATCCAGGTCGAAATCCTGGTCGTGAATCATAGTCGAAGTTTCATGAACAGGAGTCAAAAGGTGGCATGAATTTCAACCAAGACCCAGGTCGTAAATTCGACCAGGATCCAGGTCGAAATCTTGGTCGTAAATCCTAGTCGAAGTTTCACGAACAGGAGTCAAAAGGTGGCATGAATTTCGACCAAGACCTAGGTCGTAAACTCGACTAGGATCTAGGTCGAAATCCTGGTCGTGAATCCTAGTCGAAGTTTCACGAACAGGAATCATGTTGCGGCCAAAATTTCGACCAGGATCCAGGTCGTTAACTCGATTAGGTTCCAGGTCGAAATCCTGGTCGTGAATCCTCACTGAAATTGTTCGACCAGGGCTCAGGAGCAGGCCCAAATTCGACTAGGATCCAGGTCAAAATTTCGACTAGGATCCTGGTCGAAAAATGGCTGAAAATTTCAGAAAATCCCAGAAAAATTAGGGAAAATTTGAAAATAATTTCAAAAATTATTTTTGATAAAACATTTTTGAAATATTAAAGAAGTAATATCTGTGAGTATCAGAATATTCTTCAAAATTAGGAAAAAATCCAAGAAATTAAGGGAAAATTCCTGAAAAATACCAGAAAATTCCTAAAGAAAGGGAAAAAGGTAAGAAAATAATAGGGTAGTTCTAAAAACAACCCTAAAGCCGTGTACAAGGCAAATAGTTGTAAATGTGTAGGTCGCTCCACACTTTACGCCAAAACGATACCCTGTAAGGGAACAAATGAACTTAACTTCTGCGAAATCTTTTACGGTTTCCCAGAAGTTGGGGGGGAAAATGATAGGGAATAAAATAAACCCTGATTGTGTAATTAATATCGCATTAATTGTATTAACATTGGGCTGATAGTTAAGCCCATTAGAAGAGGCCCAAGACCCTTGATAGGGGCCAAAAATAGCCTAGGAATATAATTGGTATTAAAATTAATTAGACCAGATACGGTCCAATAACGAAGCCCAATTAGAAAGGGCCCAAAACCCTGAATATTAATTAATTTCGTAATTAATTAATACGGGATAAATCAGCTGTCAAGATGAGTCCCAATGAGGATATAAATCCTTGAAGATTAGCCCCTAAGGGACCTGATAGGTTAAGGAATCAGTTTCCTACTTCCTAGGACTCCAAAGTCCATTCTAATTCTGAGACTTGCCCACCAAGTCTCCTAACCCAAGTCCAATTCAAGGACTCCCAACATCTATAAAAGGGGCCTCACCTTACAAATCAGAACTACGTTTTGGCTTAATCCTCGATTAAGGACATACAGGCCACTACGTCCTTGGTGTGCCCTCGCCGCCATAGCCCCGAGGGCATCATCAAGAACTACGTTTTTTGGCTTGATTCTCTAATTCACAGAGATACGTAGGCATCTCGTAAAGGCAGAATTAAGCTACGAAACACGAGAGCAACCATTAAAGGCCTTGAGCTCCCGAACCTTAGTAAAAAATACATCAATTAATATACCTTAGTTTTTAATCCATAACACTTAGTAATAAGTGAAAGAGATGTGTCCTAAGTCCAATCATGTATGAGGATTTATGAATAACTTTTATGTAATCTGTTTTGATTTCATTGATATTAATAAAAGACTTGTTTTGGTTTTATTGCGGGCTTTATCTATTTAAGTGTTTAAATAAGATATACCATAGCTTAGAGTAAAGCTTTTTATGGATTATGATGAGATCATAATAATGAGACCTAAAAGATGATAACTCTGAACTTAAATATTTCCTGGTCGTAGGATTACTAACTGGTATTTAGTAATCCGCAAAGATCGGTACATATTATGCTTGCTTCATTATGAAGGATGTCTGTTCTCATAGACATTTGTGTGGTGACACTATAGCTAGTATGTAGGTGCTTATTATAGAATAAGTTCACTGAACATGACTCACACAGCTAAACAACTGATGGAGTTCACTCACGTATCAGCAGATGTTCACATAATGATAGTTGTACAAGTATCATTAGACTTGAGGTCATCATAGTCATCTTGTGTATACTGAACTATACTTTGGTTTAGTTCTTAGTCTCCAGGGACAATTATAAGGGCTCTACTGGGTATAAGAATTTGTACACGAAGATAGTGTATGATCAATAAAGGATCTACCCCTTCCAGTGAAGGAAGAGAATGTTCAATGCTGATCTACTTATGCTAGTTCAGGAATCTCTGGCCAGAGTGAATGAAATTAGAAAGGAGTTTCTAATTTACATTAAATAGAACTAAGCATAGTGAATGGGAAAGCAAATGATTAAATAAGAAAGGCTTGACACAAGTTCCATGCCTTGTATTTAATCGTGACATTGCAGGGTAGAAGGAATTGATTGTACGGTAACTATTCACTGAATGGGTTCTTGGTATTCTAAGCAGTGAATTCGTATTATCCGGATAGTCGCGATATGCTGAGAAGTATCCCTCACGATTTAGAATAAATATGATTAATTAATTAATCATATTTAATGAATTAGAGAATTTATATAAATAATGATAAAATAGTTTTATTATTATTTATTTCTACTACCGGCTTAATATTGAACCTACAGGGTCACACCAAAAAAGAGAATGATTTAATGGTGGAGAAATTAATTAATAATGGTTGGTAATTATTTATTTGTGAAATAAATAATTAATTAGCAAATTTAATAATTGATTAAATGAGATTTAATTAATTATAAATTAATTAAGAAAAGCTCTTAATATTATTAATTAAGAATTTAATTTTGGAAATTAAATCAAGTGAGAGAATTATTTCTAAAGTGTTTAGAAAAATGATTAATAAATAAAAGGTGTTTTAATTATTAGTTAATTGGTTAATAAGAATAAAGGGTTAATAATAATAATATTTTATGGGAAAATTTTCAGCTAAAAATTTTGCCTATAAATATATTATTATAAACCCTTATTTTGCCTCAACCTAAAAAGTTAAGAAAACCCTAATTCTCCCAACCCCTTCCTCCTCCATCATATTGATCTCTTGGTGGATACCGGTGGAGTGCTTCACACTTGAGTAGCAGCTGCTAGGGATCTCCGCTCGTCATTCTTGGATCGCTTTTAAAGGTTAGAAACGATCCCATATGATTTAATCACGATTTGTATGCGATTATATGGATTTTATATCAAGA